>NC_069500.1:1155525809-1155600809 GCF_027579735.1 Bombina bombina | reverse complement strand
CCTGAGCCACTTGTGTGGGTTGTAGACTCCGTCTCATGCTACCACTAGAGTGCAAGCACCACCAGCATTCAAAAGTGACCATAACATCAGCCAGAAAGCATAGGAACTGAGAAGTGGTCTGTGGTCACCACCTGCAGAACCACTCCTTTATTGGGGGTGTCTTGCTAATTGCCTATAATTTCCACCTGTTGTCTATCCCATTTGCACAACAGCATGTGAAATTGATTGTCACTCAGTGTTGCTTCCTAAGTGGACAGTTTGATTTCACAGAAGTGTGATTGACTTGGAGATACATTGTGTTGTTTAAGTGTTCCCTTTATTTTTTTGAGCAGTGTATATATATATATATATATATATATATATATATATATACACACACACACACACACACACATACACAAACATATACAGTGGGGCAAAAAAGTATATTTAGTCAGCCACCAATTGTGCAAGTTCTCCCACTTAAGAAGATGAGAAAGGCCTGTAATTTTCATCATAGGTATACCTCAACTATGAGAGACAAAATGTGGAAACAAATCTAGACAATCTGATTTGGAAAGAATTTATTTGCATATTATGGTGGAAAATAATTATTTGGTCACCTACAAATAAGCAAGATTTCTGGCTCTCACAGACCTGTATCTTCTTCTTTAAGAGGCTCCTCTGCCCTCCACTCATTACCTGTATTAATGGCACCTGTTTGAACTTATTATCAGTATAAAAGACACCTGTCCACAACCTCAAACAGTCACTCTCCAAACTCCACTATGGTGAAGACCAAAGAGCTGTCGAAGGACACCAGAAACAAAATTGTAGACCTGCACCAGGCTGGAAAGACTGAATCTGCAATAGGCAAGCAGCTTGGTGTGAAGAAATCAACTGTGGGAGCAATAATTAGAAAATGGAAGACATACAAGACCACTGATAATCTCCCTTGATCTGTGGCTCCATGCAAGATCTCACCCCGTTGGGTCAAAATGATCACAAGAACGGTGAGCAAACATCCCAGAACCACACAGGGGGACCTAGTGAATGACCTGCAGAGAGCTGGGACCAACGTAACAAAGGCTACCATCAGTAACACACTACGCCGCCAGGGACTCAGATCCTGCAGTGCCAGACATGTCCCCCTGCTTAAGCCAGTACATGTCCGGGCCTGTCTGAAGTATGCTAGAGAGCATTTGGATGATCCAGAAGTGGATTGGGAGAATGTCATATGGTCAGATGAAACCAAAGTAGAACTGTTTGGTAGACACACAACTCGTCATGTTTGGAGGAGAGAGAATGCTGAGTTGCAACCAAAGAACACCATACCTACTGTGAACCATGGGGGTGGCAACATCATGCTTTGGGGCTGTTTCTCTGCAAAGGGAACAGGACGACTGATCCGTGTACATGAATGAATGAATGGGGCCATGTATCGTGAGATTTTGAGTGCAAACCTCCTTCCATCAGCAAGGGCATTGAAGATGAAACATGGCTGGGTCTTTCAGCATGACAATGATCCCAAACACACCGCCCGGGCAACAAAGGAGTGGCTTCATAAGAAGCATTTCAAGGTCCTGGAGTGGCCTAGCCAGTCTCCAGATCTCAACTCCATAGAAAACCTTTGGAGGGAGTTGAAAGTCCCTGTTGCCCAGCGACAGCCCCAAAACATCACTGCTCTAGAGGAGATCTGCATGCAGGAATGGGCCAACATACCAGCAACAGTGTGTGACAACCTTGTGAAGACTTACAGAAAACGTTTGAACTCTGTCATTGCCAACAAAGGATATATAACAAAGTATTGAGATGAACTTTTGATATTGACCAAATACTTATTTTCCACCACAATTTGCAAATAAATTATTTCCAAATCAGACAATGTGATTGTCTGGAATTGTTTCCACATTTTGTCTCTCATAGTTGAGGTATACCTATGATGAAAATTACAGGCCTCTCATCTTCTTAAGTGGGAGAACTTGCACAATTGGTGACTGACTAAATACTTTTTTGCCCCACTGTGTATATATATATATATATATATATATATATATATATATATATATATATATATATATATACACACACACATACACAGCCGGGGGGGGGGCGTGTCCAGGCGGCAGCCTCAACAGTTCGCAATATCTGAGGCTCTAGAGGAGAATCTAGTAGGAAATCCCCAGCATTATATATTTTTGACAGCTTGGGTGGATAGCTCAACATAAGCTCATCAACCTGATACCATCTCTGCTGGGTTTATGATTTTATAGCCCAGATCTGGGCCAATGGAACTTTAGGTGGCGGCCTACCACAAGTTTCATCTCCCCCCCCCCCCCCCCCGTGACCTGGGGTAATAGCTGAAGGATGGCTTACAATAAAATGGAGGTATTCACTACTACATTACAATCCCTTCTAGCAGATATGGAACAGAAAATGGACCGCAACTTTGATGATCTTATAACGCTTGTGCAGAGTTTACTTAAGCGAGAGTTACTGCTGGCGGAAACCACGATTGCTATTGATCACCTAGCCATAGAATGGGAAACAGAGAGAGACCGAAGCCTAGTGAGAGACTTACCTTTGGCAGTTTCCTGGACAGCTGAATAACAATGACAACTATATTGTCTTGCCCAGGGATCCCACTAAACAACTTGCAGAGGAATTTGGTCACCTATTGGATGATGGTGTGGAGCAGGGTTGTATTGAAACATAGACAGCATTATATCTGTATGTGGAATGTCCCAGGATACCCCTGTTCCACCACCTTCCAAAGGTGCACAAGTCTCTGGACAAAGTACAGGGCCATCCCATTGCTAGTGGAATTGGTTCAATTTTTGAAAATCTGTCTGAATGGCTAGACTCTATTCTAAATCCTTTTGTTAGGGCTTTACCCTCTTACATCAGGGATACCAAATCTGTATATAATGAATATAATGAAGGAAGTAAGATGACCCAACTACTGTTGGGTCACTGTGGATGCAGTGGCCCTGTATTCCTCAATACCCCATGATGAGGGCATAAGAGCCATCTAATTTTTCTTGAGACACTATTCTGATTTTTCCTTGGAATTTCAAAAATACATCATCAGAGTCACACGCTTTCTTCTCACCCATAATTTTTTCCAATTTCAGGATGTTTTCTATCTCCAAAGGTGTGGAACTGCCATGGGGGCCAAGTTTGCCTCCTCTTATGCCAACCTATTTTTGGGTTGGTGGGAGCAGTTCCACATCTTTGGAGAGGGAAACGAATATAGGGAGGACATCCTTCTATATGGAAGGTATATCGATGACCTCCTTTTTATATGGAAGGGGGAGTTGGAAAATGTGGCCAGTTTTGTCAAAATGCTAAATCAAAATCAAGTGGGTTTAAAATTTATTTTTGAGATGAAAAAAGATGAAATTAACTATCTTGATGTGACCCTCAAAGGTATTAGTGGTGAACAAGTAATCACTAAGATTTACAGAAAGCCTATATCTGGCAATTCATTGCTTCACGGGAGGAGTTGTCACCCTAAGCACACTGCTGGTGCAGTAGCCAAAGGAGAGTTCATCCGCTTAAAAAGAAACTGCACCCTTGGGAGTGATTTCTCACGTGAAGCAAAAGACTTGGAGAATAGATTAAAGGAAAGAGGCTATTCCAACAAGATCATTAAAACTGCTAGGAGAAAGGTGGATAGAATACACAGATCGTCTCTTCTAACAGAGAAAGATAATTCTAAAGAACCATTCAAAGGGGTTAATTTTACGACCAATTATAGTACACAGTTCCCCGATATTGTTAGTATAATAAGGAAACACTTTCACATCTTAGAAGCAGACGACAAACTTATAGATTTTTGTTAAAACAGGGATTAGGTGTAGCTCCAAGAAATGTCCGACTTTGGGGTCACTCTTATCCCCTACACTGCTGAAGACAGAATCTGTCAGACCTTCATCTTGGTTGACAAGCACAGGCCTGTTTCCGTGTGGTCACAACAAATGTAAACCTTGTGAACATCTTACAAAGACTAGGGTGTTTTCCTCTAATGTGACAGGAGAATCGTTCAGGATTAAGTCATGTCTGAACTGCATGTCCACAGAGGTTATTTACCTATTGCAACGAATGTGGGATGCAATACATAGGTCTTACCTCTAGAGACATAAAATCTAGAATCAGGGAACATTTATCCACTATCTCAAGAGGTAATTCTAATACTCCATTAGTTTGGCATTTCAAAAACAAACATAAAGGGGCAATTCATACATTGCGATGGTTTGCCATAGAAAAAGTAAAACTACCGAAAAGAGGAGGTGATATTGAGAAGTTGTTGGCCAATAGCGAGGCCTTCTGGATGTTCAGACTGAGGACGAGACATCCGGAGGGCCTGAACTCCAGATATGATTTGATCAATTATTGGGAGTAAATTTCACTCTCTATAGCACCTCCTCTTCTATTACTTTTGTTATACTAAAGAATATGATATCATATCAAATGATTAAATAGTAGTATCAATACTACCCTTTTTCAGCCAAGATTATGTGTAACCAAGTAAGGATTAATTTCCTCATAACCTCATAACCTCTTCCAGTTTTTATTCAATCATACATAACTGAAGTGTCAGTATAACATTGTATATATTTTTATTTTTTTATTTTTCAAAGATTTACTTTCTGATGTAAATATTGTTGTTTAACAAATTCATTTTGTAGGTTTCACCTACTAGGAAATAGAATTTAAATTAAAACTGAAACTAAAATTCTAACTATGAATAAGTTAAAATAACATCTTACTATATTCGCTATCCCTATTGTTTCTCACAAAATATTGGGTCAATTTATCCAATGTCATACAAGTATAATTCCCAATTGCATTCCTGCCGGGTGTTATGTTGCTGTGATTCTAGTCAAATTGGTGTCCAAGTTATAAGGAATAAAGGTTTTAAAATAATTATTCCAAACAGACACAATTACAAGACTCTGGTAGACAGTGCAAAGGCTAGGCATGGGTTAAATGAGTTAGAGGAGGAGTTTTTGATACCCAATCAACTTTCAGGCAGTGCTTTTTAACAGAGGGTGTCCAGCAGAGTAACAGGCTATGACTACGGCTATATGCTGAAACGCGTAAGCCCATTTTTGCTACACTCACTCTGACTACTTTTTTCAGGGTACTGCTGTCCTGTACCGTTTTACTGTTTGGAATAAAGATACAAGTTTTATTTACAGCGGTGGTGTTTTTTGTCCTCATTTGATACTTATATTATGCCGTTGCACCACGCTGAATATCTGTGAAGGGAAGCCGCAATAGGATTGGCAGGTGAGCACACACCCACCTGAGACGTGCCGCAACCACTGGACCGTAGAGGAGATCCGGGGGCTTGGCAGCCCAAGCGAGAGGAAGGAATAGGAGCGGAACCTGGTTTCCTGTTTGTCTCCAAAGATACCCGCACACGCTTACCCAGAGGAGAGGATCTGTCCACACAAGGGGTCACGGCCGCATGGGAAAGGTATGTAGAGGGGGCCCGCCGAGGCAATATTTTTTACAGTGCATTGTGACTTAAGGTAATAATTGGTTTGAAATGGCTGGCAAGCCACGGATCAAAATAACACAATAGTCAGCACAAGATTTTGTCCCCTACATACCCACCAATGAACTTTGTCTCTACAATAGCTATCTGCTATTTGAATAACATGATTGGTTATATGTGAACAGACAAGAGTGCTTCTACACACCTTGAATCCTAACTATTAATAGAAAACTGATACGTTTTTTGAAGGGCACATACAGTGTCTTGAGATATTTTTATAGTATATACCCTTGCTCCATTTTTGCAATTTGAATTAATATATGTATAAACACATATAAATGCATAATTATGTATATATTCATATTTTTATTTTGCTGCCCAACCCTGCACGATATGCCCCCTGTGCTGTGCTAGGTGGTTTGCCGTGTCTCACGGCATGAAAAAGAGGCTCCCATTGAAGCCTATGGAAGCGCGCTCTTGTGAGTGCAATGCGAATAAGAGGTCGCATTCGCATTGCGCCTGACTTGTAATACCAGCGCACATTTGCGTGCACTGGTATTACTGTGTGGAGCACAAATATCGCGCTTGTGAAAGCACAATATTGCGCTCCACTTGTAATCTAGGCCTAAAGTTATTTTTAAGAGAATTAACACATTTAGAAAATACCTTTGTTGCTAAAGTCATCAATCATGACGATCTCCGCCAGATATCTTCTAGGTGTCCTTTTTATGACACTGTGAACCGTCCTCATGAGTGTAGACCAACCTTCATTATGGAACACAATGATTACACTGGAAGTCAGCAAATTTTCATCATAATGCCAATATTTGCACCTGTGAATAAAAAGGCCTCATTAGTAAGAGTTAAAAAAACAAAAACTTTGATTTGCATTCACAAATCAAATTCAAGCTTTATTAAATCTTGTAATGACAAATATAGTAGTTAATTTATATACACACACATTGTAAATAAAAACATAATTTATGCTTACCTGATAAATTTATTTCTCTTGTAGTGTATCCAGTCCACGGATCATCCATTACTTATGGGATATTAACTCCTCCCCAACAGGAAGTGCAAGAGGATTCACCCAGCAGAGCTGCTATATAGCTCCTCCCCTAACTGCCATTACCAGTCATTCGACCGAAAACATGCAGAGAAAGGAAAACCATAGGGTACAGTGGTGACTGTAGTTTAATGGAAAAATTACCTGCCTTAAAGTGACAGGGCGGGCCGTGGACTGGATACACTACAAGAGAAATAAATTTATCAGGTAAGCATAAATTATGTTTTCTCTTGTTAAGTGTATCCAGTCCACGGATCATCCATTACTTATGGGATACCAATACCAAAGCTAAAGTACACGGATGACGGGAGGGACAGGCAGGCTCTTTATACGGAAGGAACCACTGCCTGAAGAACCTTTCTCCCAAAAACAGCCTCCGAAGAAGCAAAAGTGTCAAATTTGTAAAATTTGGAAAAAGTATGAAGAGAAGACCAAGTTGCAGCCTTGCAAATCTGTTCAACAGAAGCCTCATTCTTAAAGGCCCAAGTGGAAGCCACAGCTCTAGTAGAATGTGCTGTAATTCTTTCAGGAGGCTGCTGTCCAGCAGTCTCATAGGCTAACCGTATTATGCTACGAAGCCAAAAGGAGAGAGAGGTAGCCGAAGCTTTTTGACCTCTCCTCTGACCAGAATAAACGACAAACAGGGAAGACGTTTGTCGAAAATCCTTAGTTGCCTGTAGATAAAATTTCAGGGCACGGACTACATCTAGATTGTGTAGCAGACGTTCCTTTTTCGAAGAAGGATTAGGACACAAAGATGTAACCACAATCTCTTGATTGATATTCCTGTTAGTGACCACCTTAGGTAGGAACCCAGGTTTAGTACGCAGAACTACCTTGTCTGAATGAAAAATCAGATAAGGAGAATCACAATGTAAGGCAGATAACTCAGAGACTCTTCGAGCCGAGGAAATCGCCATTAAAAACAGAACTTTCCAAGATAACAACTTGATATCAATGGAATGAAGGGGTTCAAACGGAACCCCCTGTAAAACATTAAGAACTAAGTTCAAACTCCATGGTGGAGCAACAGTTTTAAACACAGGCTTGATCCTAGCTAAAGCCTGACAAAAAGCTTGAACGTCCGGAACTTCTGACAGACGTTTGTGTAAAAGAATGGACAGAGCTGAAATCTGTCCCTTTAAGGAACTAGCGGATAAACCCTTTTCTAAACCTTCTTGTAGAAAAGACAATATCCTCGGAATCCTAACCTTACTCCATGAGTAACTCTTGGATTCGCACCAATATAAGTATTTGCGCCATATCTTATGGTAAATCTTTCTGGTAACAGGCTTCCTAGCCTGTATTAAGGTATCAATAACTGACTCAGAAAAAACACGTTTTGATAAAATCAAGCGTTCAATTTCCAAGCAGTCAGCTTCAGAGAAATTAGATTTTGATGTTTGAAGGGACCCTGGATCAGAAGGTCCTGTTTCAGAGGTAGCGACCAAGGTGGACAGGATGACATGTCCACTAGATCTGCATACCAAGTCCTGCGTGGCCAAGCAGGCGCTATTAGAATCACTGATGCTCTCTCCTGTTTGATTCTGGCAATCAATCGAGGAAGCATCGGGAAGGGTGGAAACACATAAGCCATCCCGAAGGTCCAAGGTGCTGTCAAAGCATCTATCAGAACCGCTCCCGGATCCCTGGATCTGGACCCGTAACGAGGAAGCTTGGCGTTCTGTCGAGACGCCATGAGATCTATCTCTGGTTTGCCCCAACGTCGAAGTATTTGGGCAAAGACCTCCGGATGAAGTTCCCACTCCCCCGGATGAAAAGTCTGACGACTTAAGAAATCCGCCTCCCAGTTCTCCACTCCCGGGATGTGGATTGCTGACAGGTGGCAAGAGTGAGACTCTGCCCAGCGAATTATCTTTGATACTTCCATCATTGCTAGGGAGCTTCTTGTCCCTCCCTGATGGTTGATGTAAGCTACAGTCATGATGTGTTCCGACTGAAACCTGATGAACCCCCGAGTTGTTAACTGGGGCCAAGCCAGAAGGGCATTGAGAACTGCTCTCAATTCCAGAATGTTTATTGGTAGGAGACTCTCCTCCTGATTCCATTGTCCCTGAGCCTTCAGAGAATTCCAGACAGCGCCCCAACCTAGTAGGTTCCAGTCCGGCCTGCTGAATGGCATCCCCCTGGACAGATGTGGCCGAGAAAGCCACCATAGAAGAGAATTTCTGATCTCTTGATCCAGATTCAGAGTAGGGGACAAGTCTGAGTAATCCCCATTCCACTGACTTAGCATGCACAATTGCAGCGGTCTGAGATGTAGACGTGCAAAGGGTACTATGTCCATTGCTGCTACCATTAAGCCGATCACCGCCATGCATTGAGCTACTGACGGGTGTTGAATGGAATGAAGGACACGGCATGCATTTTGAAGCTTTGTTAACCTGTCTTCTGTCAGGTAAATCTTCATTTCTACAGAATCTATAAGAGTCCCCAAGAAGGGAACTCTTGTGAGTGGAAAGAGAGAACTCTTCTTTTCGTTCACCTTCCATCCATGCGACCTTAGAAATGCCAGTACTAACTCTGTATGAGACTTGGCAGTTTGAAAGCTTGAAGCTTGTATCAGAATGTCGTCTAGGTACGGAGCTACCGCAATTCCTCGCGGTCTTAGTACCGCCAGAAGAGCACCCAGAACCTTTGTGAAGATTCTCGGAGCCGTAGCCAATCCGAATGGAAGAGCTACAAACGGGTAATGCCTGTCTAGAAAGGCAAACCTTAGATACCGGTAATGATCTTTGTGAATCGGTATGTGAAGGTAAGCATCCTTTAAATCCACTGTGGTCATGTACTGACCCTTTTGGATCATGGGTAAAATTGTCCGAATAGTTTCCATTTTGAACGATGGAACTCTTAGGAATTTGTTTAGGATCTTTAAATCCAAGATTGGCCTGAAAGTTCCCTCTTTTTTGGGAACCACAAACAGATTTGAGTAAAACCCTTGTCCTTGTTCCGACCGCGGAACCGGATGGATCACTCCCATTAATAAAAGATCTTGTACGCAGCGTAGAAACGCCTCTTTCTTTATTTGGTTTGTTGACAACCTTGACAGATGAAATCTCCCTCTTGGGGGAGAGAATTTGAAGTCTAGAAGGTATCCCTGAGATATGATCTCTAACGCCCAGGGATCCTGGACATCTCTTGCCCAAGCCTGGGCGAAGAGAGAAAGTCTGCCCCCCACTAGATCCGTTCCCGGATCGGGGGCCCTCGATTCATGCTGTCTTAGGGGCAGCAGCAGGTTTCCTGGCCTGCTTGCCCTTGTTCCAGGACTGGTTAGGTCTCCAGCCTTGTCTGTAGCGAGCAACAGCTCCTTCCTGTTTTGGTGCAGAGGAAGTTGATGCTGCTCCTGCTTTGAAATTACGAAAGGAACGAAAATTAGACTGTCTAGCCTTAGGTTTGGCTCTGTCTTGAGGCAGGGCATGGCCTTTACCTCCTGTAATGTCAGCGATAATTTCTTTCAACCCGGGCCCGAATAAGGTCTGCCCTTTGAAAGGTATATTAAGCAATTTAGATTTAGAAGTAACGTCAGCTGACCAGGATTTTAGCCACAGTGCTCTGCGTGCCTGAATGGCGAATCCGGAATTCTTAGCCGTAAGTTTAGTTAAATGTACTACGGCATCTGAAATAAATGAGTTAGCTAACTTAAGGGCTTTAAGCTTGTGTGTAATCTCATCTAATGGAGCTGATTCAAGTGTCTCTTCCAGAGACTCAAACCAAAATGCTGCTGCAGCCGTGACAGGCGCAATGCATGCAAGAGGTTGCAATATAAAACCTTGTTGAACAAACATTTTCTTAAAGTAACCCTCTAACTTTTTATCCATTGGATCTGAAAAGGCACAGCTATCCTCCACCGGGATAGTGGTACGCTTAGCTAAAGTAGAAACTGCTCCCTCCACCTTAGGGACCGTTTGCCATAAGTCCCGTGTGGTGGCGTCTATTGGAAACATCTTTCTAAATATCGGAGGGGGTGAGAACGGCACACCGGGTCTATCCCACTCCTTAGTAACAATTTCAGTAAGTCTCTTAGGTATAGGAAAAACGTCAGTACTCGCCGGTACCGCAAAATATTTATCCAACCTACACATTTTCTCTGGTATTGCAACTGTGTTACAATCATTCAGAGCCGCTAACACCTCCCCTAGTAATACACGGAGGTTTTCCAGCTTAAATTTAAAATTTGAAATATCTGAATCCAGTTTGTTTGGATCAGAACCGTCACCCGCAGAATGAAGCTCTCCGTCCTCATGTTCTGCAAATTGTGACGCAGTGTCTGACATGGCCCTAATATTATCAGCGCACTCTGTTCTCACCCCAGAGTGATCACGCTTACCTCTTAGTTCTGGTAATTTAGCCAAAACTTCAGTCATAACAGTAGCCATATCCTGTAATGTGATTTGTAATGGCCGCCCAGATGTACTCGGCGCTACAATATCACGCACCTCCCGAGCGGGAGATGCAGGTACTGACACGTGAGGCGAGTTAGTCGGCATAACTCTCCCCTCGTTGTTTGGTGAAATATGTTCAATTTGTACAGATTGACTTTTATTTAAAGTAGCATCAATACAGTTAGTACATAAATTTCTATTGGGCTCCACTTTGGCTTTAGCACATATAGCACAGATATCTTCCTCTGAATCAGACATGTTTAACACACTAGCAAATAAACTAGCAACTTGGAAATACTTTTCAAGTAATTTACTATAATATGAAAACGTACTGTGCCTATAAGAAGCACAGAAAAAGTTATGACAGTTGAAAATTAATAAACTGAAAAGTTATAGCATCAAATATTTGTAAAAAACACAATTTTAGCAAAGGATTGCTCCCATTAGCAAAGGATAACTAACCCTGATAGCAGAAAAAAAAAAAAATACAGAAATAAACGTTTTTTTATCACAGTCAACTACAATCTCACAGCTCTGCTGTGAGTGATTACCTCCCTCAAAACAAGTTTTGAAGACCCCTGAGTTCTGTAGAGATGAACCGGATCATGCAGGGAAGACAATAAACTTCTGACTGAATTTTTTGATGCGTAGCAAAAGCACCAAAAAAGGCCCCTCCCCCTCACACATAACAGTGAGAGAGATCAGTAAACTGTCATATATTAAATAAAACGACTGCCAAGTGGAAAAAAATAGTGCCCAAAACATTTTTTCACCCAGTACCTCAGAAAATTAAACGATTTTACATGCCAGCAAAAAACGTTTAACATTAATAAATTGAGTGTTATTAAAAAGCCTGTTGCTAGTCCCTGCAAATTAGGCTAAAGTTTTATGCATACAGTATAATTCCAGTGAAGTGCCATTCCCCAGAATACTGAAGTGTAAAATATACATACATGGCAGCCTGATACCAGTTGCTGCTACTGCATTTAAGGCTTAGTTTACATTATATCGGTATGGCAGAATTTTCTCATCAATTCCATTGTCAGAAAATAATAAGCTGCTACATACCTCTTTGCAGATTAATCTGCCCGCTGTCCCCTGATCTGAAGTTTACCTCTCCTCAGATGGCCGAGAAACAGCAATATGATCTTAACTACTCCGGCTAAAATCATAGAAAAACTCAGGTAGATTCTTCTTCAAATTCTACCAGAGAAGGAATAACACACTCCGGTGCTATTATAAAATAACAAACTTTTGATTGAAGGTATGAAACTAAGTATAATCACCACAGTCCTCTCACACATCCTATCTATTCGTTGGGTGCAAGAGAATGACTGGTAATGGCAGTTAGGGGAGGAGCTATATAGCAGCTCTGCTGGGTGAATCCTCTTGCACTTCCTGTTGGGGAGGAGTTAATATCCCATAAGTAATGGATGATCCGTGGACTGGATACACTTAACAAGAGAAAACATGTTTACACATTTGGAGTAGAGTAATTATCAGACAAAGGGCAAGTATGTAGTTTTGTCCCTTATTGGAGAAGGTAAAAAGAGTTCTCCCTCTTTACTATATATCTGTCTGAAGAAATGAAGGGACAGAGAAAAGTTGGTGGAGAGAGAACAAGAAAAAAACGAGTCAGAAAGAAGAAGCTAAATTAAAAAAATAAAATAAAAAAAAATTCAATAATGTTTCTAACAAATACTGGTTATGATGAAATTCTAAGTGGCTGGCTTGTGTAACTCACGTGTTCCACAAACCTGGTGATGGCTTAACCATAATGAAGCTACAGTCATTGTGAAATTTGTTAGAATCTTTATAAAGGAATTGCTTCCTAAGAACACAGAACTTATCTAACTGGCTAAAGTTTTTTGTCTATATGTGTGTGTGTGTGTATATATATATATATATATATATATATATAAAAATAAAATGTCCGTAATTGGCAACAGCAGAGAAGGTAACCTAAATTACAACATGGCAGCTCCCATTGTCTTATAGACACTAAAATGTTACACTTTTCTAAATATTTAAACAACTAATGAAACTTTAAAAAAATTGCATTATTCTATCTAGCATTTATTTATTGTTTAATGTCCCTTTAAAGGGCCACTAAACCCAAAATATTTCTTTCATGATTCAGATAGAGAATAGAAATTTAAACAACATCACAATTTACTTCTATTATTTATTTTGCTTCATTTTTTTTAGATATCCTTAGTTGAAGAAAAAGCTATGCACATGGTGAGCCAATCACACAAGGCTTCTATGTGCAGCAACCAATCACCAGCTACTGAGCATATCTAGAATAAAACAAATTAGATAATAGAAGTAAATTAGAAAGATGTTTAAAATTGTATGCTCTTTCTAAATCATGAAAGAAAAAATGTGGGTTTCATGTCCCTTTAAGCAGCAGGTACACACCTGCATATGTAGATTTATTCAGGAGAGGAACATTTATTTTTTAAAAGAATAACAGTTTGAAAATACAGTCTGTTATTCAAAGCAAAAAAAAAAAAAAGCAAAAAAAAAATAAAATGGTTCTTATCCAACCAACAGTTCAAACGGGTAATGATTTTTCTCTTTTTCTTACTAAAAAAATAAATAAAAAGGAGCAGAACTTTCAGAAAACAAATCCATAACAATGCCATTTTCATGGAAACCCTTCAAATTGGGGACAACAACTAAGAAGTCCATGAAAGATTCCTTCCTTTACAATACTACACAAGATAACCCTAAGGCAGGATGGAGGTAATTCCAGAATACATATAATAATTATGCCTCAGTGTAAGGACTAAATTCAAAGGCATAATCTGAGCATTTAAAGGGATAGTAAACACCTTGTAATTAGAACATTTTCTGCAACCTTTAATGTTATTAGAACACTTTATTTGCTACAATTGTTTTTAAATCCAAATGCAGAAGGCTCATGGCCTTCGACTCTTTTCAGAGCAGGATTTATTATTGTGGAAGTTCAGCACACTAAGATCTGAATTTGCACAGATCTTAGTGTGTTGCACTTCACAAGAATAAACTGGCTCCAAAAAGAGCTGAATGCCACGAGCTTCTGCCTTCTTCTGCATTCGGATCCTAATGAAGGATCCGAATGCACATCCCTACTTGCGGGTATAATTGCTGCTAATCTCATGGGAAGGCTTTCTACATGATTTTATAGTGTATGTGGGAATTTGTGCCCATTCAGCCAAAAGAGCATTAGTGAGATCAGGCAAGAAGGTCTGTCTCACAATAGGAGTTCCGTTTCATCCCATAAGTATTCAATGAGGTTGAGGTCAGGGCTCTGTGCAGGCCACTCAAGTTCCTCCACACCTAACTTGTCAAATAATATCTTCATGGACCTCGCTTTGTGCAAAAGGGCAAAGTAATGCTGGAACAGGAAACGGCCTTCCGTAAACTTTTGCCACAATGTGCACCCAATTGTCTAAAATGTCTTTATAGCATTAAGATGACCATCAGTTGAAGTAAGGGGTCTAGCAGCCCAAACCCTAAAAAACATCCACAGACCATTATCCCTCTTCCGCCAAATTTTACAGTAGGCACTATGTATTCCAGTAGGTAGCATTCTCCTGGGATCCACCACACTCAAGAGTATTCAATAATAATCGATAATGAAAATCATTGTCAATGATTCTCATTATTGATTAGTTTTTGGCCGATTAGTTGGTCTGCGCTGTGCATGGTACAGCTTCATACACAGCACACAGTGCTGTTGTATGTCACGGTGGGTGATATGAATGCAATGGCCGTATGGTGTTGCGGTGGCTTATGCTGCTAGGGCCCCTCCTGCTGGACACAAGCACATGTCTGCAGCGGGACACTGACATGGCCTGTATCCACTTGCGAGGCCGTTTGTTCACTTGTTTTCTGTATAGTTTTGCATATATTTAGTTTCTGTTGTGTGTGTATGGGATGCTTTTAACAAGGCAATTCCTATTTGTAAGAGTTTATTTTATTTGCTATCGTTTGCCAGGGCAAAGAATGGAACAAAAATATAATCATAGGTAACCTTATAATGTTAATTAAATACGGTATGTGAAATATCTCTAGGACCATGGATAGCTTTTTTTGAATTGTTTGAGAGAGCCACACAGTGGGAGTGAGGGAGTGACAGGGCTACACTGACAGGGGGCATACTGAGTGTGAGTGAGTGACAGGGACCCAATGACAGGGGACACATAGTGTGAGTGAGGTAGTGAGAGGGACCCACTGATAGGGGACACAGTGATTGTGACAGAGACCCACTGACTGTGACTAGGAAAGAGCTCACCGACAATGGAAACAATTTGGCTATGACAGAGCTCACTGACAGGGGACAGACTGAGTGTGACTATAACAGAACTCACTGACAGGGGACACACTAAGTGTGACAATGACAGAGCTCACTGACAGGATACAAAGAGAGTGCGACTATGAGAGGGCTCACTGACAGGTGGCGTACTGAGTGTGACTATGACACACTCTGTAATATTAGTGTGAATAAATCCACATTTGCCTATATATTGTCTCAGCTTTGCAAAATGTCATCATCCAGATCATGGTCACTTTATAACCCTATTAAACAAGAAAGATGGATTTTGGCCGCAGATAAGGAGAACCAGTGTAATTAGCTATCTGGATAGCCTACACTTACAGTGCTAAGGAATTTAAGGTGTAAACAGTTAGTGTAACTGGCTGTGGGTTCACATACAATCAGACAATTGATATTCTTCAAGCAATGTGTATACTGTTAGTTTATGTGGTGCAGTTAAATAAAAAAAATTTTTATTTTTTAAAGGATATGAAACCTAGTTAATAAAAAAAAATCGTATCTTTCTTTTATCCGATAAATAAAAAAAAATTAGCCAACTAATTGATTATGAAAATAATCGTTAAAAGGACCACTCAATGCAGTAGAATTACATAATTAACAAGTACATAATAAAATGACAATGAGACCTACTCTGAATTTCAAATAAGTGTTAGATTTTTTTTTCAAACAAATTGATTTTTTCTCCCATTTTCTGGCACCCTGTATCATGTGACAGACATCAGCCGCCAATCACAGACTAGTATACGTATACCCTGTGAGCTTGTGTATATGCTCAGTAGGATCTTGTTCCCCAGAAAGTATGCATATAAAAAGACTGTGTAAATTGGAAAAAGTGTCTTAAAACAGCATTCTCTTTCTGAATCATAAAAGTTTATTTTGACTTGAGTGTCCCTTTAAGTGCAGCCCTACTTTAAACCACTCTTGTTAACGCTTGGTGTTGCGCATAGTGATGTGAAGCTTGTGGAAAATCCATTTCAATCCATTTTATGAAGCTCTGATGCACAGTTGCTGTGCTGGTTTGGCTTCCAGAGGCAATTTGGAACTCTGTAGTGATTAATGCAACAGATAGGCAATTTTCATGCTATATGTGCTTTAGGTATTCGGCACCACAGAATTTGTGTGGTCTGCCACCTTGTGGTTGGTCTGTGGTTGCTCCAAGATGCTTCCACTTCACTATGATAGCACTTTCACTGGATCCGTTTCGATCAACTATGACAGAAATTTCATAAACTGACTTGTGACAAAGGTAACAGTGCCACATTTAAAGGGACTGAGCTCTTCAGTACGACCTATTGTACAACTAATGTTTCTCTATGGAGATTTCACTGCTATGTATTGGATTGTATACACCTGCTGCAATGAGTGTGGCTAAAATACTGGAACTCAATAATTAGTAAGGGGTGTCAACATATTGGTCATATAGAGTATGTGCATTGGGGAATGGAAGCACAGGAAATATAGAGCTGGTGAACAAATGATCTAAGCATTGCTGCTCCTGTCTGGAGCGATGGGAACAGTTGAGTGTCGGTTCTAAATGACACTCATCTTCACAGTATTTAGAACGCTACTCATATGGTAGCACTCAAGTCCTGCACCGCAATGCCGCACTGTGTTATTACCATCTGTAGCAGCATATGACAAGTGCAACTTTTCCCCACACAGTGTAACCACAGGCAAATTCACAGCTTTTACAGAACGTTATCCATTCACTCAGCACTTTATATACTATTTAATCAATTGAAAGAATATAATAGGAATTAGTGAAATTAAAGTCACTTGAGGTGTTTGAGAATTTTGCCCATCCTTATGCTAGTAGAATTAAAAAAAAAAAATCAGAGCAGCACTTTTTTATGTTTGTTGATCATTTGTGGGTAACGGTTAAATCAGTTTATTCTAGTTTATTTAACTAAAAACTGTAATAATAAAAATCTTTGAATGTGTTGATGTAATTTTCTCTTGTAAGGTGTATCCAGTCCACGGATCATCCATTACTTGTGGGATAGTCTCATTCCCAACAGGAAGTTGCAAGAGGACACCCACAGCAGAGCTGTTATATAGCTCCTCCCTTAACTGCCATATCCAGTCATTCTCTTGCAACTCTCAACACGCATGGAGGTGGTAGGAGAGAGTGGTGAAAAATAGTTAGTTTATTTTCTTCAATCAAAAGTTTGTTATTTTTAAATGGTACCGGAGTTGTACTATTTTATCTCAGGCAGAAATAGAAGAAGAATCTGCCTGAGTTTTCTATGATCTTAGCAGGTTGTAACTAAGATCCATTGCTGTTCTCACATATGTCTGAGGAGTGAGGTAACTTCAGCGGGAGAATGGCGTGCAGTTTACTCTGCTATGAGGTATGTGCAGTTACAATTTTTTCTAGAATTGGAAATGCTAGAAAATGCTGCTGATACCAGATTAATGTAAGTTAAGCCTGAATACAGTGATTTAATAACGACTGGTATCATGCTTACTCTCAGGGGTAATACCCTTATAATATTGCAATATAAAACGTTTGCTGGCATGTTTATTCGTTTTTATATATGCTTTGGTGATAAAACTTTATTGGGGCCTAGATTTTTCCACATGGCTGGCTTTATTTTTGCCTAGAAACAGTTTCCTGAGGCTTTCCACTGTTGTAGTATAAAAGTTACAGTTGGTGCAGTTAAAATTACAAACTGTGACATCCAGCTTCCCTCAGGAGTCCCCTGTATGCTATAGGACCTCTCTAAAGGGCTCAAAGGCTTTCCAAAGTCGTTTATTGGGGAAGGTAGGACCACAGCAGGCTGTGGCAGTTTGTTGTGTCTGTTAAAAAAACGTTTTTTTGATCCGTTTTTGAATTAAGGAGTTAATCATCCATTTGCAAGTGGGTGCAATGCTCTGTTAACTTATTACATACACTGTAAAAATTTCGTTTGATTTACTGCCTTTTTTCACTGTTTTTCAAATTTTGACAAAATGTGTTTCTCTTAAAGGCACAGTACCGTTTTTTTTTATATTTGCTTGTTAACTTGATTTAAACTGTTTTCCAAGCTTGCTAGTCTCATTGCTAGTCTGTACAAACATGTCTGACATAGAGGAAACTCCTTGTTCATTATGTTTAAAAGCCATGGTGGAACCCCCTCTTAGAATGTGTACCAAATGTACTGATTTCACTTTAAGCAATAAAGATCATATTCTGTCTTTAAAAATTTTTATCACCAGAGGAATCTGACGAGGGGGAAGTTATGCCGACTAACTCTCCCCACGTGTCAGATCCTTTGACTCCCGCTCAAGGGACTCACGCTCAAATGGCGCCAAGTACATCTAGGGCGGCCATAGCGATTACTTTACAAGACATGGCGGCAGTCATGGATAATACACTGTCAGCGGTATTAGCCAGACTACCTGAATTTAGAGGTAAGCGAGATAGCTCTGGGATTAGACGAAATGCAGAGCATACTGACGCTTTAAGAACCATGTCTGATACTGCCTCACAATATGCAGAAGCTGAGGAAGGAGAGCTTCAATCTGTGGGTGATGTTTCTGACTCAGGAAAGATGATGCAACCTGATTCTGATATTTCTACATTTAAATTTAAGCTTAAACACCTCCGCGTGTTTCTCAGGGAGGTTTTAGCTGCTCTGAATGACTGTGATACAATTGCAGTGCCAGAGAAATTGTGTAGACTGGATAAATACTATGCAGTGCCGGTGTGTACTGATGTTTTTCCAATACCTAAAAGGTTTACAGAAATTATTAATAAGGAATGGGATAGACCAGGTGTGACGTTCTCTTCCCCTCCTATTTTTAGAAAAATGTTTCCAATAGACGCCACCACACGGGACTTATGACAGACAGTTCCTAAGGTGGAGGGAGCAGTTTCTACTTTAGCAAAGCGTACTACTATCCCTGTCGAGGACAGTTGTGCTTTTTTAGATCCAATGGATAAAAAAATAGAAGGTTACCTTAAGAATATGTTTATTCAATAAGGTTTTATCCTACAGCCCCTTGCATGCATTGTTCCTGTCACTGCTGCTGCTGCGGCGTTCTGGTTTGAGTCTCTGGAAGAGGCTTTACAGGTAGCGACTCCATTGGATGACATACTTGGCAAACTTAGAGCACTTAAGCTAGCCAATTCCTTTGTTTCTGATGCCATTGTTCATTTGACTAAACTAACGGCTAAGAATTCTGGTTTTGCTATACAGGCGCGCAGAGCGCTATGGCTTAAATCATGGTCAGCTGACGTGACTTCAAAATCTAAGCTGCTTAACATTCCCTTCAAGGGGCAGACCCTATTTGGGCCTGGTTTGAAGGAGATTATTGCTGATATCACTGGAGGAAAAGGCCATGACCTTCCTCAGGACAGGTCCAAACAGTCTAATTTTCGTGCCTTTCGAAACTTCAAGGCAAGTGCGGCATCAACTTCCTCTAATGCCAACAAGAGGGAACTTTTGCTCAGCCCAAGACGGTCTGGAGACCAAACCAGACCTGGGACAAAGGTAAGCAGGCCAAAAAGCCTGCTGCTGCCTCTAAGGCAGCATGAAGGAACGGCCCCCTATCCGGTAACGGATCTAGTAGGGGGCAGACTTTTGCTTTTCGCCCAGGCGTGGGCAAGAGATGTCCAGGATCCCTGGGCGTTGGAAATTATATCCCAGGGATATCTTCTGGACTTCAAAGCTTCCCCCCCAAAAGGGAGATTTCACCTTTCACAATTATCTGCAAACCAGATAAAGAGAGAGGCATTCTTACACTGTGTACGAGACCTCCTAGTTATGGGAGTGAACCATCCAGTTCCAAAGGAGGAACAGGGACACGGTTTTTACTCAAATCTGTTTGTGGTTCCCAAAAAGAGGGAACCTTCAGACCAATTTTGGATCTAAAGATCTTAAACAAATTCCTCAGAGTTCCATCATTCAAGATGGAAACTATTCGTACCATCCTACCTATGATCCAGGAGGGTCAATATATGACTACAGTGGATTTAAAGGATGCTTATCTTCACATTCCGATAATAAAGATCATCATCGGTTTCTCAGGTTTGCCTTTCTAGACAGGCATTACAAGTTTGTAGCTCTTCCCTTTGGATTAGCTACAGCCCCAAGAATCTTTACGAAGGTTCTAGGGTTGCTTCTAGCGGTCCTAAGGCCGCGGGGCATAGCAGTGGCCCCTTATTTAGACGACATCCTGATACAGGCGTCAAACTGCCAAATTGCCAAGTCTCATACGGACGTAGTACTGGCATTTCTGAG
This sequence comes from Bombina bombina, assembly GCF_027579735.1. Classification (NCBI taxonomy): domain Eukaryota; kingdom Metazoa; phylum Chordata; class Amphibia; order Anura; family Bombinatoridae; genus Bombina; species Bombina bombina. Next base: position 1,155,580,306 of record NC_069500.1, on the reverse strand, counting down.
ATCGCATGGGTGGAAAGTGAACGAGGAAAAGAGTTCTCTATCCCCACTCACAAGAGTTTCCTTCCTAGGGACTCTGATAGATTCTGTAGAAATTAAAATTTACCTGATGGAGTCCAGGTTATCAAAGCTTCTAAATTCCTGCCGTGTTCTTCATTCCATTTCGCGCCCTTCGGTGGCTCAGTGCATGGAAGTAATCGGCTTAATGGTAGCAGCAATGGACATAGTGCCGTTTGCACGCCTACATCTCAGACCGCTGCAACTATGCATGCTCAGTCAGTGGAACAGGGATTACACAGATTTGTCCCCTCTACTAAATCTGGATCAAGAGACCAGGGATTCTCTTCTCTGGTGGCTATCTCGGGTCCATCTGTCCAAAGGTATGACCTTTCGCAGGCCAGATTGGACAATTGTAACAACAGATGACAGCCTTCTAGGTTGGGGTGCAGTCTGGAACTCCCTGAAGGCTCAGGGATCGTGGACTCAGGAGGAGACACTCCTTCCAATAAATATTCTGGAAGAGCGATATTCAATGCTCTTCAGGCTTGGCCTCAGCAACTCTGAGGTACATCAGATTTCAGTCGGACAACATCACGACTGTGGCTTACATCAACCATCAAGGGGGAACAAGAAGTTCCCTAGCGATGTTAGAAGTCTCAAAGATAATTCACTGGGCAGAGACTCACTCTTGCCACCTATCAGCTATCCATATCCCTGGTGTAGAGAACTGGGAGGCCGATTTTTTAAGTCGTCAGACTTTTCATCCGGGAGAGTGGGAACTCCATCCGGAGGTGTTTGCACAATTGATTCATCGTTGGGGCAAACCAGAACTGGATCTCATGGCATCTCGCCAGAACGCCAAGCTTCCTTGTTACGGATCCAGGTCCAGGGATCCCAAGGCAACGCTAATAGATGCTCTAGCAGCGCCCTGGTCCTTCAACCTGGCTTATGTGTTTCCACCGTTTCCTCTACTCCCTCGACTGATTGCCAAGGTCAAGCAGGAGAGAGCATCGGTGACTTTGATAGCGCCTGCTTGGCCACGCAGGACCTGGTATGCAGATCTGGTGGACATGTCATCCTTTCTACCATGGACTCTGCCTCTGAGACAGGACCTTCTATTTTAGGGTCCTTTCAACCATCCAAATCTAATTTCTCTGAGACTGACTGCCTGGAGATTGAACGCTTGATTTTATCAAAGCGTGGCTTCTCCGAGTCACTCATTGATACCTTAATACAGGCACGAAAGCCTGTCACCAGGAAAATTTACCATAAAATATGGCGTAAATATCTTTATCGGTGTGAATCCAAGGGTTACTCATGGAGTAAAGTCAGGATTCACAGGATATTATCCTTTCTCCAAGAAGGTTTGGAAAAAGGATTGTCAGCTAGTTCCTTAAAGGGACAGATTTCTGCTCTGTCTATTCTTTGCACAAGCGTCTGGCAGATGTTCCAGACGTTCAGGCATTTTGTCAGGCTTTATTTAGAATCAAGCCTGTGTTTAAACCTGTTGCTCCACCATGGAGCTGAAATTTGGTTCTTAAGGTTCTTCAAGGAGTTCCGTTTGAACCTCTTCATTCCATAGATATCAAACTTTTATCTTGGAAAGTTCTTTTTTTGGTAGCTATTTCCTCGGCTCACAGAGTCTCCGCGTTATCTGCCTTACAATGTGATTCTCCTTATTGGATTTTCCATACGGATAAGGTAGTCCTACGTACCAAACCTGGGTTTTTACCTAAGGTGGTATCTAACAAGAATATCAAGAGATTGTTGTTCCATCCTTGTGTCCTAATCCTTCTTCAAAGAAGGAACGTCTATTACACAATCTGGACGTGGTTCGTGCTTTAAAGTTTTACTTACAAGCTACTAAAGATTTTCGACAAACATCTGCTTGTTTGTTGTCTACTCTGGACAGAGGAGAGGTCAAAAGGCTTCGGCAACCTCTCTTTCTTTTTGGCTAAGAAGCATAATCTGCTTAGCCTATGAGACTGCTGGCCAGCAGCCTCCTAAAAGGATTACAGCTCATTCTACTAGAGCTGTGCCTTCCACATGGGCCTTTAAAATGAGGCTTCTGTTGAACAGATTTGCAAGGTGGCGACTTGGTCTTTGCTTCATACTTTTTCAAAATTCTACAAATTTGATACTTTTGCTTCTTCGGAGGCTATTTTTGGGAGAAAGGTTTTACAGGCAGTGGTACCTTCCGTTTAAGTACCTGCCTTGTCCCTCCCTTCATCCGTGTACTTTAGCTTTGGTATTGGTATCCCACAAGTAATGGATGATCCGTGGACTGGATACATCTTACAAGAGAAAACACAATTTATGCTTACCTGATAAATTTATTTCTCTTGTGGTGTATCCAGTCCACGGCCCGCCCTGTCATTTTAAGGCAGGTAATTTTTTTCATTTAAACTACAGTCACCACTGCACCCTATGGTTTCTCCTTTCTCTGCGTGTTTTTGGTCGAATGACTGGATATGGCAGTTAGGGGAGGAGCTATATAACAGCTCTGCTGTGGGTGTCCTCTTGCAACTTCCTGTTGGGAATGAGAATATCCCACAAGTAATGGATGATCCGTGGACTGGATACACCACAAGAGAAATAAATTTATCAGGTAAGCATAAATTGTGTTTTTTAATCAAACACTATAATGCAAACACAAGTCAAGTTTCAAAAAGATTATACAAAATAAAATCAAAGCTATTAAAAATAGCAAAAAACATGATAAAAAAATGCATGTAGTATAAACTAAAACTGAAAAACAATAAATTAGAAACAGACTGCTTTATTGTAATCATGCTGACAAAGCCCAGAAAACATCTGCTCTTTATTTTGTTTCGAAGTTGGGAACTAGGTGCTCACAGAGAAATCTGACAGCCAATGCCTTGTAGAAGGAAAAAAAAATGAGAACAGGAGTCAGATAGCGACAAATGTTTGATTCTTGCAACAGCCATAAAAGCCTCCTCTTGAAAATCAATCTTGAAGAAAAGCCTGGCATTTGGAAACGCCTCCAACTAATTAATTAGACTGCTATTGCCCAGCCGCTATTAAGAGAAATGTGGTTACTATATAATCCTAATGCTAGTAGTCAGTCCATAATGCATTCCACTCATATCATGGGTGTTAATGTTATCATATAGTATGAATGTTTACATTTACTTGGTTAGATAACAGTAGCTATTAAGTAATTCTGATACCAAAGAAACAATGTATGTAGTCATACTTAATATTGTGAAGCCAGCATTCAGTATGGTTATGAAGGGTTAGTAGATAAAAAAAAAATACTGTAGTAGTTCTGTGCACTATTAACCAGCAAATACTAATGCAATTGCCTTCGGGATGGAAGCATTAACATAGCATTTGAGATGCTAAAAGGACTGGAATTCACTAGAGATTTGGGCCTGATGATAAAAGGATTGTCCCAACAGTGATATGTTAAAGGTATCAGCATTGCATTAAGGCGTGCAGGTGAAATGTACTAAAGGATCTATTGACTGTTAGAAGGCAGTCTTGCAAAGAGGCGCTTTACTACATTTCACTGTGTGGTGTGAAGATTCTCTGTCACTGGTTGCATGTTAAAAGCAGCATCACCATGTGCAGTGAGGGTGAAATATAAATCAGGGCTCTACAAATGCAGGAGCCAGGTAGCCACTGGTTCCTAGAATTTTACCCCTGGCTCCTAAAAATGTAGGTTATTTTCCATAGATCTATATACAAATACCACTGTCTTTCTCCTAAAATTATGTCTGGCTCCTAAATATTCTTCCTTGCTCCTAAATTTTAAACAGATTTGTCGACCACTGATGTAAATGTTCTCTTTAGACAGTATTGAATGAATAAGTAAATAAATAAATGTCCTGTAGGGCCAACACTCTCACTTTACAAAAATAACAGCAAGTTCCAGGGGCGGACTGACAAGTCGGGCAAATCAGCCCTGGCCCGAGAGCCCGGCTTCTTAAAGGGGCCCCATGCATCATACTGATGCTGCATTTGTTTTTCTATAATTTTTTTTATTATTAAATATATATTTTTTCCTTGAATATTTTTTTTTTTTTTTTTTTTTTGCGGAGGGGGGTGGGGGGTCCCCGGTGCGGTGGTGAAGGAGACGTGACTCAGTCATTACTCGTGACTGTGATGAAGCCAGGAAGAACTAGGACTCAGAGCCGGTTAGTCTAAGACACTGGACTGGAGCATGGAGCCAGGTGTAAGCAGCAGCCTGCCCTGCAATATGTGGACCGACCGGCTGGTGTAACAAAAACAATCCGGAATCCGGTCCACATATTAATGGACACATCACCTGCCCTGGCTCTGTCAGCCTGCTCACCTCCGCCTCCACATGCCGTGCTCACAAAATTTTAACTGCGCATTAGAGGCTTAGGCGGGAGCTGCAGCAGACAGACGGTGGCCACACGTGAAGGAGCCGATCTGCTGAGGAGCGGAGGACAGAGTCAGGCAGGCAGGCCTAGTAGGCGACAACTTCAACGACGCTGACGAGTCAGACGACTAAGATAAGTGTCAGACAGTCCACTCCAGGCCAGACTGTGGCAGACACACAGTGCAATATAAATCTGTTTTGGAGAATCTTATCAGACAGTGACATGCGGACATACACTATGTGTATAAAAATACATTTTATCTCCCTTTAATATATCTGCTGTTTCACTACCAGACAGTTCTTACACAGCTTCTACGTATGCTCCAGAATTAAAACAGAAGTTACAGCATTTCAATAAAAAAAAAAAAAAAAAAAAAAGTCTGCTGGGCCTGGGGATTATTTCAAACTGACTTTCATAGTTAGACCACTAGTCTGGCAGATGAGTGACACATGTTTAAAGCCCAGGCTGGCTGCACAGACACACAGACCTGGCTACAGCATAAATTAATCAGTGCAGGAGACAAAATATATTGTCTTATGACTTTACCTCTGGCTGAACGTTCTGCCGACCCTGTATAGAGAGGCACACATACATCAGCAAAAGATCCGGCCTGTAATTGGCCTCTCCTTACACAGGGTGTGTGTGACAAGCTGGTTATTAGAATCTCCCTGTCAGACTAATCTTGCATCCCACCCCCAATGAGAAATACACAGTCAGCCCTGATCCCACCTAGCAGAGCCCTGGTACTGATCAGGTGGCCAGATCCATATTAAGTTAAAGTTGATAACATCTCAAAGCCACCAGAATGCAAAAATATTTCTGTAAAATATAAAAGTTTAGGAGAATGACTTTTGCACAGCAGGGAGGGGAGTCAATCTCTGCAAACATTAGAATTGTCATCCTAATTACTCAACAGCTGATAATTTGCAGAAACAGGTATCGCACCCAGCAGGTTAATAAGCTGTCTTTAACTCTTTACAGTACAGTGGGGCCTATAAAGCAGTTCTAGGTGGAGAATGCAATTAGCTGACTCTGAACTGAATTGTGTAGAACATGGCAGCTCTATCCTGGGCTGTCAGCATCTTACAGGGAAACCATAAAATGGCACTCTAAATTAAGGTAAATATATTATTAACATCTTAGTATGGAGAAGAAGGCTTAGGCAGCGGCTCCTCCTGTTTGCATCAGGCAGACTGTGGCACAAACGCAATACATGCAAGCATTAATGATTCTAAGTAATTACCCCAGAACAATATGGGGTTTGAAGGGACTAGGCACTGCTTTTTGTCATAAATGTTTGTTAAATATTAAATATGAGGCATTAAGGAAAAACTACTGCTATCAAGTGTAGTACATAACCCCAATGCACAAGGAGTCATGTTTGACAGGCCTGTAATACTGCTGTATTAGTGAGTAACCATATTGAAACTGCTTCTCAGCACACTAAGAAAATAGTATCCATACGATTACTGCTGGTACCAGGCTGTGTTTGTGAATCAGCGTGAATATAGCAGTGTGTCTGTGTGTGAATCAGCATGGGTTTCGCAGTGTGTCTGTGTGTGAATCAGTGTGGGTATGACAGTGTGTCTGTGTGTGTATGGCAGTGTGTCTGTGTGTGAATCAGTGTGGGTATGGCAGTGTGTCTGTGTGTGAATCAGTGTAGGTTTGCAGGTTGTCTGTGTGTGAATCAGTGTGTGTATGGCAGTGTGTCTGTGTATGAATCAGCGTGGGTATGGCAGTGTGTCTGTGTGTGAATCAGCGTGGGTTTGGCAGTGTGTCTGTGTGTGAATCAGTGTAGGTTTGCAGGTTCTGTGTGTGAATCAGTGTGTGTATGGCAGTGTGTCTGTGTATGAATCAGTGTGGGTATGGCAGTGTGTCTGTGTGTGAATCAGCGTGGGTTTGGCAGTGTGTCTGTGTGTGAATCAGCGTGGGTTTGGCAGTGTGTCTGTGTGTGAATCAGCGTGGGTTTGGCAGTGTGTCTGTGTGTGTATCTGTGTGTGAATCAGCGTGGGTATGGCAGTGTGTCTGTGTGTGAATCAGTGTGAATCAGCGTGGGTATGGCAGTGTGTCTGTGTGTGAATCAGCGTGGGTATGGCAGTGTGTCTGTGTGTGAATCAGCGTGGGTATGGCAGTGTGTCTGTGTGTGAATCAGCGTGGGTTTGGCAGTGTGTCTGTGTGTGAATCAGCGTGGGTTTGGCAGTGTGTCTGTGTGTGAATCAGCGTGGGTTTGGCAGTGTGTCTGTGTGTGTATCTGTGTGTGAATCAGTGTGGGTATGGCAGTGTGTTTGTGTGTGAATCAGCGTGGGTATGGCAGTGTGTCTGTGTGTGAATCAGCGTGGGTATGGCAGTGTGTCTGTGTGTGAATCAGCGTGGGTATGGCAGTGTGTCTGTGTGTGAATCAGCGTGGGTATGGCAGTGTGTCTGTGTGTGAATCAGCGTGGGTTTGGCAGTGTGTCTGTTTTTAATCAGCGTTGGTATGGCAGTGTGTCTGTGTGTAAATCAGCGTGGGTTTGGCAGTGTGTCTGTGTATTTAATCAGTGTGGGTATGGCAGTGTGTCTGTGTATGAATCAGCGTGGGTATTGCAGTGTGTCTGTCTTTAATCAGCGTTGGTATGGCAATGTGTCTGTGTGTAAATCAGCGTGGGTTTGGCAGTGTGTCTGTTTTTAATCAGCGTTGGTATGGCAGTGTGTCTGTGTGTAAATCAGCGTGAGTTTGGCAGTGTGTCTGTGTGTTAATCATTGTGGGTATGGCAGTGTGTCTGTGTGTGAATCAGTGTGGGTATGGCAGTGTGTATGTGTGTGAATCAGTGTGGGTATGGCAGTGTGTCTGTGACTGAATCAGCGTGGGTTTGGCAGTGTGTCTGAATCAGCGTGGGTATGTCAGTGTGTCTGTGTGTGAATCAATGTGGGTATGGTAGTGTGTCTGTGTGTGAATCAATGTGGGTATGGCAGTGTGTCTGTGTGTGAATCAGCATGGGTTTGGCAGTGTGTTTGTGTGTGAATCAGTGTGGGGTTGGCAGTGTGTCTGTGTGTGAATCAGTGTGGGTATGGCAGTGTGTCTGTGTGTGAATCAGCATGGGTTTGGCAGTGTGTCTGTGTATGAATCAGTGTGGGTTTGGCAGTGTGTCTGTGTGTGAATCAGTGTGGGTATGGCAGTGTGTATGTGTGTGAATCAGCGTGGGTATGACAGTGTGTCTGTGTCACTTGTTAATTTTCAAAATTTAGTTCTTATTAAAAAATATTAAGGGAATTAATTGTCTTTTTATATGGCAATTAAAAACATGATAGAGGAGGGGTATATGAGGTGGGAGGGGCAATGGAGATGGGCGTGGCAATAGGAGGTAGATAGGTGGAGCAAAGAGAAGGTGGGGGGCCCTGCCACACTTTTGCCCGGGGAGCCTGGATGGTCTCAGTCCATCCAGATAATAATAGAACCACACTCTCTGGATTTCAAATAGTGAAGATATCCTTTTTATTTGTGATGTTTCGGGGACTTACTCCCCTTCCTCAGACAAAAAAAAAAAAAATGGGAACAAGTCCCAGAAACGTCACTATTTGAAATGCAGTGAGTGCGGTTCATTATTATATATAATAATATACATTATATATAAAACAATATGTATAATAAAATTATACTGTAAAATAGTATATTATGTATTTTAAGTAAGTAAAAATGATTTTATGTTAACTTTTTTTTCAATTTGAAGGAAAATTATATGTTAATGATATTAATATCCTGTTGAAGTTTTTAAAAAAACATGGCTTTTATAACATTGTATTTCTTCAACATTGTATTTCTTCAACACTGAACAGGTTTAATATCCTGCACACAAAATCCTCTTCCTAAATAAAAAAAAAAAAAAAACACATCAAAAATTAAAATTGAATACATAGCGAATATATAAAATGTTTCATGGGAGTAACCTGTATAAGAATGACTCCTCATTCTTATACAGGTTACTCCCATGAAACATTTTATATATTCGCTATGTATTCAATTTTAATTTTTGATGTGTTTTTTATTTTTTTTATTTAGGAAGAGGATTTTGTGTGCAGGATATTAAACCTGTTCAGTGTTGAAGAAATACAATGTTGAATGGGTGAGATAGGTACGTGTGAAAAGCTAGCGTTTAAAACATACCCGCAAAGTCTCCACTTTGCGGTATGTTTTAAACGCTAGCTTTTCACACGTACCTATCTCACCCATTTGATGACGAGGACACCAATTGTAAGAAATATACTGCATTCATTGTGAAACTTAGTTTGCATATCGATTACAAAACAGAAACGATTTTTATATTTATGAAACACATTATATGTTGTATAGCCATGTTTTAAAATATGCCCCCTCCAAACTGGTGATATTTGCATTCACTAGCGATGTGCCTAGAAAGTGAAACCCTATACTTTCCTATGGATGGCACATTGCTACCCATCTGTACAGCGAGTGTCAGCACCTTTTTATCCCATTTATCCCAGCAGGATCTGTAAGGCTATAATGATCAGATCTTGGTAGACCTGGTGATCCTTTTATCATCTGACCCCCCAGTGAGCAGGTTTCACAATTTTTTTTATTATAGGGACTTTAAAATCCATTTAACTAAACCCCCCCCACACACACACACAAACCATACTTTTTCAATACCAGTCAGAGTGTGCGCAAACATATGCATATATGTGTGCGAATATTTGTATATGTGTGTAATTTTTTTTAAATGTTTAATGATAATTTGTGAAATAAAAATTGAATACTTTCAGGTTAAATTATGCAATTAATTTGTGCTTTGGATAGCAGAAAATTATATAATAGAAAATATTACACTGCCCTCACCCGGCTACTTCATAATGCCACCCGACTACTACACTACCCCACCAGGCAACTTCATAATGCCAACCAGCTACTACACTGCCTCCACCCGGTTATTTCATAATGCCACCCGGCTACTACACTGCCCCCACCCGACTACTTCATAATGCCACCCGGCTACTTCACTGCCCTCACCCAGTTACTTCATAATGCCCACCCGGCTAAGTTGCGCTACATGTTTGCCTTTTATCATGGCATTACATTGCTCACAGTGAAGGCAGGGGTTATGAATCTTTTTTTAGGGGTTGTAAGATAGGTAATTCTATTAGTGTTTGATCCACCTATGTCAGCTTTAACCAATGTATCCCTTATGTTTTTAACCCTTCTGTAGGAGGGGGAATTTTAAATTCTGGTATGTGGGGGTTAAATTTACTTAAAAAGATACCAGTGTTTCTTTATGATCTTAGCAATATTATCACTGTGTGTATTAAATTCAGAAGTGAAGATGACACGTTTAATATCTTTTTTTGTTTTTACTCTTGTGTCAATCAAAGCTTCACTCTTACAATTAGTTATCATAGAAGGGGATATCCTTTTTCCCTAAACTTATCAGCCATTTCCTCGAGTCTAACTTCTTGTAAATCTTTATCCTGTACATTTCTAATGGTTCTAATAAATTGACTATTCGGAATGGAGGAATAAACCTTCTTAGGATGATAACTATTAAAATGAAGCAGTATGTTGCAATCAGTGGGCTTAACATACAGATCCGTTATAAGAACTGAATCTTTCTTGTATATAATAGGATTGAGATAGTTCACTGAAGTATGTGAAAAATGTAATGTGAATCTGAGGCTATCAGTACATGTATTAAGTTCCTCTACAAAAATTTTAAGAGATGTTATAGGGCCCCTCCATACGCCAAACATCATCAATATAGCAAAGCCATAGCCTGCATTTTGTTTTAAAGTTTTGGTTGGTATATACCATTCTTTTTTCAAATTGACTGATAAAGATGTTGGCGTATGAAGGGGCCATATTAGAACCCATAGCGGCCCTGCGTTTTTGCAAATAAAAAGTATCTTGAAAGAGGAAATAATTAAGGTACAGTAGTATGTTAATCAGATCTTCAATGAAATTACATTTTAACATTGAAAAATTTGTTTCTTGTTTAATCAATTCAAGGGCAGCTTGAATACCTGCCTCATGAGGAATACAAGTGTATAAGCTGACAACGTCTAATGAAAGAGGATATCATTACCCACATCAGTAATATGAGGAAAGCTTTTCTAATAGATCACCTGTATCTTTAAGGAAAGATAATTGTTTGGAAGCAAGGGGATTACAAATTTTATCAACAAATATTGCAATGTGGGGAAAATACAGAGTCTGTGCTGGCGGACAATGGGTCTACCCGGGGGATTATTGTGATTTTTATGAATTTTGGGTAGTGTATAAAAGACAGGAGTTATGGGGTCTGTTTTTATCAAAAGTTTGCTAGATCTTTTGTGATAATATTTTTCGCAGCGGTGTCTACCACAGTTTTAATTTCTTTTTTAGTGTCGAATAAAGGATCCCCATCTAATATTGATAAATGCCCCCATCAGACAACTGAGCTAGGATCTTCAAGAAGCTTGTTAATTTCAGAAGGAGCTAAAAGAAATCAAAAGGCAAAAATTCACTCGAGACGAGGAGGATTACCAGAACGACCGGCTATACAGGTGGTCACATGACGGTCGTGGCCGTGACGTCATGTGGAAGCGACAGGGAAGGAGCGGTGGTGGCATGGAGGGGGGCTATGACACTACGCTCCGAAGACAGCTGCAACTGGAAAATCATCGTCAAGTTCATTGGATGATTTTTTTCAGCTCCGGAACAGAAAACGTTACCGGAGGGGAGGAAAGAAACATAGGGCCCAGTGGAGATACCCGCCAACAGTGGAGCAGTACACTAAACAGCAGCCGCAAAGGGGCAAGAAAAAAGTGAACAACTAACTTCAAGGTACCCGCAAAGCTTCCCTGATTTAACCTCTAATGAACTGTTTGCACATATTTCTGAAGATGGTGATCAAAGAGGACATTACAAACCTGATATGTCAAATCTTGATTTTACAGATATCAATGCTGAAGGTAAAATATTGCTGTGATTAATATCTCTAAATTTATGCTAAATAGATCCACTATCCATTTATTATTTAAGTCCTGATATATATATCTAATCTACTTGTTCTATTCTGTTCTATTTGTGCTTGTGATCTAATTTGCTAAATTAGTAGGGCTTCATCTATTCTAACTATGTTGTATGTGTTACTTATAGTAACCTGTGAGACTTAGTGCTTTACGGTGTGAGACACCGTCTCTTTCTTTTCTCTTTGGGTGCTTGGTATTATGGGTAGGCGCTGCTTGTATGACGAATTATCCTGGGTATGTGTTATGCTTGCGAAATGTGCTATGTATTGTTTACTTATGTATTTGTTTTTAATGTAGATTCTAGATTCTAGTATCGGACCACACGCTGGCCCCGGATGCTCACTCCGACGGAAGGGGTGGAGCTACTGGGGAGAAAGTAGTGTTGGCTTGTTTGTTACACGAGTGGTTATAAGTGTGGTGTTGGGTAAGTTTTTTCTTGTCTAACTATTTGTCTGAGGACGGTTTTGCAAAAACCGAAAACGTTCACAATAAAGTGACTATTCTTTTGCAAAAGACTTGCGGAGTGCGCTTTTATATATATATATATATATATATATATATATATATACACACACACATACTACCGTCCAATGTACTGTGTTACCCTCCTGTAGGATATCTGCCTGGGTGCAAGCATGCAATAGATAATCCAGGACAAATGGGATGCACTCACAGGTCTTTTGTTGAAAAAGTAAATACTCTTTAATGGAACGTTTTCGGGGACTTCCTCCCCATCATCAGCATGGGGATGCTGATGATGGGGAGGAAGTCCCCGAAAACGTTCCATTAAAGAGTATTTACCTTTTCAACAAAAGACCTGTGAGTGCATCCATTTGTCCTGGATTATATATATACTATATATATATATATATATATTATATATAATATACACACACATTATATATATATATACATACATTATACACATAATTACACACACACAGATATATAACACACACATTATATATATATATATATATATATCTTATATATCATACATATATACACACACAGTATATATATATATATATATATATATAAAAGTAGTTTTATGATAACAATTAATTGCACTAACTCATATGTATGGGACCCGCTCATTTAAATTCCCTGATTATTCCAGTATTATCAGGAAAAATTGTGCACGGGGGAAAATTAACTAAATTGCTTAAGAAAAAAGAGAACATGTGGTGAGAGCATATCGCCCCCACTTGAACATAAATTAAAGGTTCCTAGGTCTAGAAAAGGTGGACCTGTCCATAAGAGGGGCAATCTTGATACTTACTCCTACAACAGGAGTGCAGGTGGGATATTTGACTTAATGGCTTAAAACCATTTGGGCTAAAAAAACAAATAAATTACCCCCATTCTTATAAATTGTATATATAATAATGTGGGAATCTGTTAACAACATCCCCAAATTATTATGAACGTACTAATGTGTTGTATTTTAAGTCTGATTGAAAATAAATGGAATTTAGAGTATATAACTTTAGAAAAAACTTTATAATATAAAACAGAAATTTATGTTTACCTGATAAATTAGCTTTTCTCCATCGGGGTGTCCGGTCCACGGCGTCATCCTTACTTGTGGATATTCTCTTCCCCAACAGGAAATGGCAAAGAGCCCAGCAAAGGCTGGTCACATGATCCCTCCTAGGCATTCGACCGACGTAAAGGAGGAATATTTGCATAGGAGGAAACCATATGATACCGTGGTGACTGTAGTTAAAGAAAATAAATTATCGACACACCGTTGGAGAAAGTAATTTATCAGGTAAACATAAATTCTGTTTGTCTCCAACATAGGTGTGGCCGTCTCCACGGCGTCATCCTTACTTGTGGGAACCAATACCAAAGCTTTAGGACACGGATGAAGGGAGGGAGCAAATCAGGTCACCTAAATGGAAGGCACCACGGTTTGCAAAACCTTTCTCCCAAAAATAGCCTCAGAAGAAGCAAAAGTATCAAACTTGTAAAATTTGGTAAAAGTGTGCAGTGAAGACCAAGTCGCTGCCCTACATATCTGACAACAGAAGCCTCGTTCTTGAAGGCCCATGTGGAAGCCACAGCCCTAGTGGAATGAGCTGTGATTCTTTCAGGAGGCTGCCGTCCGGCAGTCTCATAAGCCAATCTGATGATGCTTTTAATCCAAAAAGAGAGAGAGGTAGAAGTTGCTTTTGACCTCTCCTTTTACCAGAATAAACAACAAACAAGGAAGATGTTTGTCTAAAATCCTTTGTAGCATCTAAATAGAATTTAGAGCGCGAACAACATCCAAATTGTGCAACAAACGTTCTTCTTTGAAACTGGATTCGGACACAAAGAAGGCACGACTATCTCCTGGTTAATGTTTTTGTTAGAAACAACTTTCGGAAGAAAACCAGTTTAGTACGTAAAAACCAACCTTATCTGCATGGAAAAACCAGATAAGGAGGAGAACACTGGCAGAGCAGATAATTCTGAAACTCTTCTAGCAGAAGAAATTGCAACCAAAAACAAAACTTCCAAGATAATAACTTAATATCAACGGAATGCAAGGGTTCAAACGGAACCCCCTGAAGAACTGAAAGAACTAAGTTGAGACTCCAAGGAGGAGTCAAAGGTTTGGTAAACAGGCTTGATTCTAACCAGAGCCTGAACAAAGGCTTAACATCTGGCACAGCTGCCAGCTTTTTGTGAAGTAACACAGACAAGGCAGAAATCTGTCCCTTCAAGGAACTTTGCCGATAATCCTTTCTCCAATCCTTCTTGAAGAAAGGAGTAGAAATCTTAGGGAATCTTTACCTTGTTCCAAGGGAATCCTTTAGATTCACACCACAGATATATTTTTTCCATATTTTGTGGTAAATTTTTTCTAGTTACAGGCTTTCTGGCCTGAACAAGAGTATCAAGTAACGGAATCTGAGAACCCTCGTTTTGATAAGATCAAGCGTTCAATCTCCAAGCAGTCAGCTGGAGTGAGACCAGATTCGGATGTTCGAACGGACCTTGAACAAGAAGGTCTCGTCTCAAAGGTAGCTTCCCATGGTGGAGCCGATGACATATTCACCAGATCTGCATACCAAGTCCTGCGTGGCCACGCAGGAGCTATCAAGATCACCGACGCCCTCTCCTGATTGATCCTGGCTACCAGCCTGGGATGAGAGGAAACGGCGGGGAATACATAAGCTAGTTTGAAGGTCCAAGGTGCTACTAGTGCATCTACTAGAGTCGCCTTGGGATCCCTGGATCTGGACCCGTAGCAAGGAACCTTGAAGTTCTGACGAGATGCCATCAGATCCATGTCTGGAATGCCCCACAATTGAGTAATTTGGGCAAAAGATTTCCGGATGGAGTTCCCACTCCCCCGGATGTAATGTCTGACGACTCAGGAAAATCCCGCTCCCAATTTTCCCACTCCTGGAATGTGGATTGCAGACAGGTGGCAGGAGTGAGTCTCCGCCCATTGAATGATTTTGGTCACTTCTTCCATCGCCAGGGAACTCCTTGTTCCCCCCCTGATGGTTGATGTACGGCAACAGTCGTCATGTTGTCTGATTGAAACCGTATGAACTTGGCCTTTGCTAGCTGAGGCCAAGCCTTGAGAGCATTGAATATCGCTCTCAGTTTCCAGAATATTTATCGGTAGAAGAGATTCTTCCCGAGACCAAAGACCTGAGCTTTCAGGGGTCCCCAGACCGCGCCCCAGCCCATCAGACTGGCGTCGGTCGTGACAATGACCCACTCTGGTCTGCGGAAGGTCATCCCTTGTGACAGGTTGTCAGGGAACAGCCACCAACGGAGTGAGTCTCTGGTCCTCTCTGATTTACTTGAATCGTCGGGAGGACAAGTCTGTATAGTCCCCATTCCACTGACTGAGCATGCACAGTTGTAATGGTCTTAGATGATTGCGCGCAAAAGGAACTATGTCCATTGCCGCTACCATCAAACCTATTACTTCCATGCACTGCGCTATGGAAGGAAGAGGAACGGAATGAAGTGTTTGACAAGAGTTTAGAAGTTTGTTTTTCTTGGCCTCTGTCAGAAAAATCCTCATTTCTAAGGAGTCTATTATTGTTCCCAAGAAGGGAACCCTTGTTGACCGGAGATAGAGAACTCTTTTCTACGTTCACTTTCCATCCGTGAGATCTGAGAAAGGCCAGGACTAATGTCCGTGTGAGCCTTTGCTTGAGGAAGGGACGACGCTTGAATCAGAATGTTCGTCCAAGTAAGGTACTACTGCAATGCCCCTTGGTCTTAGTACCGCTAGAAGGGACCCTAGTACCTTTGTAAAAATCCTTGGAGCAGTGGCTAATCCGAAAGGAAGTGCCACGAACTGGTAATGCTTGACCAGGAATGCGAACCTTAGGAACCGATGATGTTCCTTGTGGATAGGAATATGTAGATACGCATCCTTTAAATCCACCGTGGTCATGAATTGACCTTCCTGGATGGAAGGAAGAATTGTTCGAATAGTTTCCATTTTGAACGATGGAACCTTGAGAAACTTGTTTAGGATCTTGAGATCCAAGATTGGTCTGAACGTTCTCTTTTTTGGGAACTACGAACAGATTGGAGTAGAACCCCATCCCTTGTTCTCCTAATGGAACAGGATGATCACTCCCATTTTTAACAGGTCTTCTACACAATGTAAGAATGCCTGTCTCTTTATGTGGTCTGAAGACAATTGAGACCTGTGGAACCTCCCCCTGGGGGAGGCCCCTTGAATTCCAGAAGATAACCTTGGGAGACTATTTCTAGTGCCCAAGGATCCAGAACATCTCTGGCCCAAGCCTGAGCGAAGAGAGAGAGTCTGCCCCCCACCAGATCCGGTCCCGGATCGGGGGCCAACATTTCATGCTGTCTTGGTAGCAGTGGCAGGCTTCTTGGCCTGCTTTCCCTTGTTCCAGCCTTGCCTTGGTCTCCAGGCTGGCTTGGCTTGAGAAGTATTACCCTCTTGCTTAGAGGACGTAGCACTTGGGGCTGGTCCGTTTCTACGAAAGGGACGAAAATTAGGTTTATTTTTGGCCTTGAAAGACCTATCCTGAGGAAGGGCGTGGCCCTTACCCCCAGTGATATCAGAGATAATCTCTTTCAAGTCAGGGCCAAACAGCGTTTTCCCCTTGAAAGGAATGTTAAGCAATTTGTTCTTGGAAGACGCATCCGCTGACCAAGATTTCAACCAAAGCGCTCTGCGCGCCACAATAGCAAACCCAGAATTTTTCGCCGCTAACCTAGCCAATTGCAAAGTGGCGTCTAGGGTGAAAGAATTAGCCAATTTGAGAGCACGGATTCTGTCCATAATCTCCTCATAAGGAGGAGAATCACTATCGATCGCCTTTTCTAGCTCATTGAACCAGAAACACGCGGCTGTAGTGACAGGGACAATGCATGAAATTGGTTGTAGAAGTAACCTTGCTGAACAAACATCTTTTTAAGCAAACCTTCTAATTTTTTATCCATAGGATCTTTGAAAGCACAACTATCTTCTATGGGTATAGTGGTGCTTTTGTTAAAGTAGAAACCGGCGCCCCGTCGACCTTGGGGACTGTCTGCCAGAAGTCCTTTCTGGGGGTCGACCATGGGAAACAATTTTTTAATATGGGGGGAGGGGACGAAAGGTATACCGGGCCCTTTCCCATTCTTTTTTACAATGTCCCGCCACCCGCGTGGGGTATTAGGAAAAGCTTCTGGGGGCCCCGGGACCTCTAGGAACTTGTCCATTTACATAGTTTCTCTGGGATGATCAAATTTTCACAATCATCCAAGGTGGATAACACCTCCTTAAGCAGAGAGCGCGGGGAGATGTTCCAACTTAAATTTAAATGTAATCACATCGGGTTCAGCTTGTTGAGAAATTTTCCCTGAATCTGAAATTTCTCCCTCAGACAAAACCTCCCTGGCCCCCTCAGACTGGTGTAGGGGCATATCAGAACCATTATCATCAGCGTCCTCATGCTCTTCAGTATCTAAAACAGAGCAGTCGCGCTTACGCTGATAAGTGGGCATTTTGGCTAAAATGTTTTTGATAGAATTATCCATTACAGCCGTTAATTGTTGCATAGTAAGGAGTATTGGCGCGCTAGATGTACTAGGGGCCTCCTGAGTGGGCAAGACTGGTGTAGACGAAGGAGGGAATGATGCAGTACCATGCTTACTCCCCTCACTTGAGGAATCATCTTGGGCATCATTTTCAGTGTCACATAAATCACATCTATTTAAATGAGAAGGAACCTTGGCTTCCCCACATTCAGAACACAGTCTATCTGGTAGTTCAGACATGTTAAACAGACATAAACTTGATAACAAAGTACAAAAAACGTTTTAAAATAAAACCGTTACTGTCACTTTAAATTTTAAACTGAACACACTTTATTACTGCAATTGCGAAAAAGTATGAAGGAATTGTTCAAAATTCACCAAAATTTCACCACAGTGCCTTAAAAGTATTGCACACCAAATTTGGAAGCTTTAACCCTTAAAATAACGGAACCGGAGCCGTTTTTATCTTTAACCCCTTTACAGTCCCTGGTATCTGCTTTGCTGAGACCCAACCAAGCCCAAAGGGGAATACGATACCAAATGACTCCTTCAGAAAGTCTTTTTTATGTATCAGAGCTCCTCACACATGCGACTGCATGTCATGCTTCTCAAAAACAAGTGCGCAATACCGGCGCGAAAATGAGGCTCTGCCTATGATTAGGGAAAGCCCCTAGAGAATAAGGTGTCTAAAACAGTGCCTGCCGATATTATTTTACAAAAATACCCATATTAAATGATTCCTCAAGGCTAAATATGTTATATATGAATCGATTTAGCCCAGAGAATGTCTACAGTCTTAACAAGCCCTTGTGAAGCCCTTATTTACTCTGTAATAAAAATGGCTTACCGGATCCCATAGGGAAAATGACAGCTTCCAGCATTACATCGTCTTGTTAGAATGTGTCATACCTCAAGCAGCAAAAGTCTGCTCACTGTTCCCCCAACTGAAGTTAATTCCTCTCAACAGTCCTGTGTGGAACAGCCATCGATTTTAGTAACGGTTGCTAAAATCATTTTCCTCTTACAAACAGAAATCTTCATCTCTTTTCTGTTTCAGAGTAAATAGTACATACCAGCACTATTTTAAAATAACAAACTCTTGATTGAATAATAAAAACTACAGTTAAACACTAAAAAACTCTAAGCCATCTCCGTGGAGATGTTGCCTGTACAACGGCAAAGAGAATGACTGGGGTAGGCGGAGCCTAGGAGGGATCATGTGACCAGCTTTGCTGGGCTCTTTGCCATTTCCTGTTGGGGAAGAGAATATCCCACAAGTAAGGATGACGCCGTGGACCGGACACACCTATGTTGGAGAAATATGGGTTAATTTTTTATTTTTTACATATTTCTAAAATATTGTATAAGCATCTCAAATACTAAATATACTTTTATGATTTGTTGAAATTATTAATAAGTTGATATCTCTTATATAAATATATACGATTGTAAGAATGCATAGGATTACAAATGTAAAAATCCATCTTTAGACTTAAATAACTCCTTAAACAAACAGCAGATTAGATATATGAATGAATATATACTAAGATATGTTTTTCATTTCACCTGTATGGGCGGAGAAATTGCACGGCTTAAAAGTCAGGTAACTGACAAATGAGAAACAAGCCGGATGAAGCCCTGTTCTTCACACACCAATGAGGGTGAAACGCGCGTCGCTAGGTGCAATCAGTTTTGTGAAGGTAACAGCTGTACCCTCTATGTTGTTGGCTAACCGGAGATATTGAATCACAGGAGTAGCAGGTACACTCACGGATGGGAAACCGCCACAGCGGCGGAACGGATGTTACCGACTACAGCAGTCTAGTAAGTAGAAGCAAACATATTGAGGATCTCCAATCAAGGTAAGCGCAGGATAAGATTAAGCTGCGTTTCATACTTGCTTGAAATAATAAGCAGGGAGGAGCGATACAAGCCTACCTGGTGAGGCGTTTGTTTGAATGCAATACAAGTTGAGTGTTTGAAACAAGCAATAATGACTCAGTTTTCTGCATATACCTACGACATAACTAAAGCTGTGACTGTTGGAATATAAATACCCATGAGTGTTAAATACCTTGCCATAATCTCCCACTGAAGATTGAAACAAAGTAAAGAAGTGTGGTGCATAATTTACTAAATAAGCTGTGTGGAACGTTACAATTATCCTTTAAAAGGAACTTTCTTTTTTGCAGTCAGCTGACCTCGTTTGGTATACCGACAGTTTCAAGTGGGCCCACATTTAGTATCTTTGTATTATATGTCTGTGATATCTGTGATATCTTGTAGCAATAAAACAATCACTTAGTATATAAATGTATCGATTTCACTTTTTAATATTGTGACTGTATATAATTGCTTAAGTTGTTTAGGAGTCTTTGGGGAACCATATTTAGTGGCTGTTATTTTCAATATTAGAACAGTTAAGACATAGTAGACCTTATTGCTCTGGTGCTGGACACAAGGAAACAAGTGGGGGCGATATGCTCTCACACATGTTCTCTTTTTTCTTAAAACAATATATATATATATATATATATATGTGTATATATATATGTATATATGTGTATATATATATATGTGTATATATATATATAAACCGGTCAGACTTTGCTCTGAAATTTAACAGCTTGTCCTGTTTTATCCTGGAATAAAGCAATTTTGATACACTCTTGGAAGACTGCTGAACTTTCTTTATTTTATTCACATATACACATATATATATATATATATATATATACACACACATATATATATATATATATTAGAGCTGCAACAACTAATCGCCATAATCGATAATAATCGATTATGAAAATAGTTGTCAACGAATCTCATAATCGATTAATCGGTTTGCAATTAGTTGGTCTGTGCACAACACCAGCTGCTTCACTCCAATGAACTCCTGCATATGGTATTGTGTTTTATGGTTATGTCCTTAGCCTAAAGGACGTCTACAGACGTCTACTTTTCACTTTTTCAGGACAGTATACGTTTACAACTACCCCTGGCTTATGTGCAACCCAGATATAATAGTCATCATTTGGATTGTTTATATTAAATCAGGTGATTTGGAACTATGCTTTTCATGATATAGTGCCAAGCTTGTTGTTTACACCTTGCCCCTAGATTGATGGGAATTATTTAAATTGATGTGCACTGTTATCTGTTGGCACAATTATTAGCGTATTTCTTGCTATTGCTGATTATATGTACTGTATAAATAAATGTGTAAGGCTTTGTCCTGTTATTGATATACACTCCTTAGCGCTTTTGATTTTGTTTTTTTATTGTTTTTTTATATTAATACATTGTGATAATATGTACCAGATTCAACCTTTATAAGTATATATCTGTTATTTTTAGAGCGGACTAGATATTTCCCCTAACCTTAGAGCTGGTTATTTACCATTGCATATAGATATTCAATATATTTTTATGTTAGAATGAAGTCAAGGGTTACTTTATTGAGAGGCCCCTTGCCAAGGTAGAAAACACTTAGCATTGGTGAAGAGCTAACAAAGATAAATATCCCACTTTGGTGAAATTGGTAAAACCCTACTTATACACCTCAACAGCCTTTTCTCTGCTGCAGGAAATATAGCTGCAAACAGAGAACCAGCCTTAGCCAGAAGCATGTGGACATGTTGAGATGTTTGCATTTCAATGCAAAGTTTCTGAAAAAGTGAATAACAGAATGTTATTAACAGTGATAGGCTAACTCTTTCTAGTTCTACCTCTTTTCAAACAGTTTGTGGGTTTTTTTATTATAAAATTGTTCTCTGCTGCTTAAAAATTGAAGAAACAGTTGTGTTAATTTAAAGTTTTAGTCTGAAGTTTATATTTGTAACACTCATTATGTGGATTTTATTTAAAACATAGAAAACTATTATTGATTAAATTTTTATCCGATTAGTCGATTAATCGAAAAAATAATCGACCGATTAATCGATTATGAAAATAATCGTTAGTTGCAGCCCTAATATATATATATATATATATATATATATATATATATATATATATATATATGTGCGTGTGTGTGTATATATATATATATATATATATATATATATATATATATATATATACACACACACACACACACACATTATATATATATATATATATATATATATATATATATATATATATATATATATATATATATATATATATATATATATATATATAAATATAAATATATATATAAACAAAAATAGAAAATCTGGTGACAAGAAATGTCCTCAGACAAGCCCCAAAATCGCTCACACCCAAAGGAATCCTATTTCTGTAATATATTAATTCAAGATAATGTGGATCTATAATATATTCAGAGAAAATTGAGAAGCCAGTCTAAAAATTAAAAAACTAAGTTAAGTCCCTCAGACAAAAGGATATGAGATAGCGCTAAATGTAGGTATATATTTTTAGGCTGATAGCCTTCCCCTAATACAGATCCAGCTGGATTTTGGACTGACCAGATTGCCTATATTTTGGTAGTACTTATACCCTAGCGCTTCAATACTGTATGGGGATTTTGTGCTTCACCATTACAATACGATAGGAAAACGGCAGTCTGTTTGGAGTTTGGGAATATATCAGGAGTTCTTGCTGTGTGCATTGGAGAGTGTTTGGGAGTGCTTGGAAGTATCTCACATTAAAGACAGCAAAACCTGAGGAGTGTGAGTGACACATAAATTGCTGGATCCATACTCTGGGAGGTGATCGATTGTACACACCATCTACTTACCTCATATCGATTGAGGTCTGTGAAAGTAAGTGCACATCTGATTGGGTGCAGGAACACTTTCTGTTGGAAGTTTATCACTCATTGGGATTAAGAACTTTTTAAGAACGTTTTAGAATTTTAAAAGGACTTATTTTTATATTTTTTTTATATTCTTTGTTTTTTCCATTTGCTACATTGTACGGTTTTTATAAGTAATTTTATGGTATATAAATACAACACATACTTATAATATAGTATACTACATGTGCCATCTACCTCCTGTCATTGACAAGTAGTACTTATAAGGAAATTCATTCATATCACAAACAGCTCATAGATATGAGCTACATTTAGCGCTATTTCATATCTTTTTGTACATACATATATATATATATATATATATATATATATACACATATACATACACACACACATATATATATATATATATATATATATATATATATATACACATACATACATACAGTATGTCACAAATGTGGAAGATATTTTATTATATTTTTTCATGTGACAACACTGAAGAAATGACACTTTGCTACAATGTAGTGAGTGTGCAGCCTGTAGTTACAGTGTAAATTTGCTGTCCCCTCAAATAGACTCAAAACACATCCATTAATGTCTAAACCAAGCTCAATTTGATGAAGTGGGCGTGAATAATCAACAAATGTGTGTACACATAAATGAAAAAAGAGAAAAGAAAAAAAATGTAAAAAAATAATCCAAATGAATATTTAGGATGTGTTAAAGTGAATAACACACTTATAAAGTGACCCTTATGTGAATACAAGATGTGAAGAGATGCTCCTAAAAAAGTTATTCCTGGTGTGTAAACGAAAAAATACAGAAATGGGATCCTATGTCTCAGGGATCAATTCATTCAAAGATATACCTGTAATAAAACAAATATAACATAGTGCAAAACTGCTATTCAAACTTAGTCAGTAATTGAAAAGAAGCTTACCATATATGTCACGCGTTTCGGCCCTTAAGAACTGGGCCTTTATCAAAACTATAGATGGATTAGCATGGGTAGCTCCTTTTATAGCTATTACTGGCCAATAAGTGCCAGTGTTGGTTTTGGCGCCAAAAAATAACCTCTACTTCCTGTTCCTGTTGACCTGAAGTAAAAAAAATAACCTCTACTTAATGAATTGTTGCAAAATGAATTGTTGCTCTACATAAAGGATGGCCTAGGCTATAAGAAGATTGGCAAGACCCTAAAACTTGAGCTGCAGCACTGTGGGGCAAGACATACAGCGGTTTCACAAGACAGGTTCCACTCAGAACAGGCCTCGCCATGGTCAACCAAGAGAGTTGAGTGCACGTGCTCAGCTTCATATCCAGAGGTTTTTCTTTGGGAAATAGACGTATGAGTGCTGCCAGCATTGCGGCAGAACAGCCAATAGGATTTCAGTAGTCTCTAATCCTATTGGCTGATTTCAAAATTTCAGCCAATAGGAATACAAGGTACCACAAATTGATTGCGGTACTTGCTTCAATCCTCAGTCTACAAACAGACAAGCGGATGAAGAGCAACTCCGTTGCGGCCCGCCGCCGTTGAGGACCACCGCTTAGAATCCAGGCATCGGGAACACAGCTCTGCACCAACTTCACTCCGGATGAAGATAGATGATGGATCCGTCTAGAATTCAGGAACAGTGAGTACCTATTTGGGGCTTTTTTTTTCCCTTTTAAGGGAAGTAAAAGAGCTGAATGCACTTTTAAGGGCAATGCCCATACAAATGCCCCTTTAGGGGCAATGGGTAGTCTAGTTTCTTTATATTGTCAGGTTTTTTATTTTTGGGGGTTTGGCGAGTGGGGGGTTTTAACTGTTAGGGGGGGACTTAGTATATGCTTTCCCATTTGGCCAGATGCGGTAACTAACCTTTCCAGTTGTGATTTTATCTTAGCTGTGAGCTAGCTGGTGAGTGCTGGGTGTTTCTATGTGTTGTATTACTTTTTGTTTGTAATCCCCTTTGTTTCTTGCACCCATTCCGGACTGGGGTTAACTGCCTATGGCTCTGGTGACATCACAGCTTTTTTGGAGTGCTATTTAGCACCCAGGGCTGGATGTTGCTGAGTCACAGGATGTGTACCTGGTCCGGTCTTGGAGTGCAGTTCCCTTCCATGTTTAAAATAATTATAGATATATATATATATGTGTGTGTGTGGACCGCCGCCGTTGAGGACCACCGATTAGAATCCAGGCATCGGGAACTCAGCTCTGCACCACCTTCACTCCGATGAAGGACAGAAGAAGATGGATCCGTCTGGATTTCAGGAACAGTGAGTAACCTTTTGGGGCTTAGGTTTAATTTTTGGGTGTTTTTTTTGGGCTTAAAAAAAAGAGCTGATTGCCCTTTTAAGGGAAGTAAAAAGAAGGCTGAATGCACTTTTTAAGGTGGGGTTTTTTACTGATGGGGGGGGGACTTAGTAAGTATATATAATATTTATATAATATATATATATATATAATATATGTGTGTGTGTGTGTGTGTGTATATATATATATTTATTATTTCTCTTGTTAAGTGTATCCAGACCACGGATCATCCATTACTTATGGAATATATTCTCCTTCCCAACAGGAAGCTGCAAGAGTCCACCCACAGCAAAGCTGCTATAGAGCTCCTCCCCTAACTGCCATATTCAGTCATTCTCTTGCAAGCCTCAACATAGATAGGAGGTCGTGAGAGTCTGTGTGCTTTCTACTTAGTTTATTCTTCAATCAAAAGTTTGTTATTTTAAATGGCACCGGAGTGTGCTGTTTATCTCAGGCAGTATTTGGAAGAAGATCTGCCTGCGTTTTTCTATGATCTTAGCAGACGTAACTAAGATCCATTTGCTGTTCTCACACATTCTGAGGAGTGAGGTACTTCAGAGGGGGAATGCGTGCAGGTTTTCCTGCAGATAAGGTTATGTGCAGTAAAATATTTATCTAGAATGGAATTGCCTAAGAAAATACTGCTGATACCGAAGTAATGTAAGTAAAGCCTTAAATGCACGATAGCGACTGGTATCAGGCTTATTAATAGAGATACATAATCTTATAAAAATTTGTTTTAAAACGTTTGCTGGCATGTTTAATCGTTTTTTAACTTACATTGTGATAACACTGTAATGTTGGTATAGCCTTAATGCAGGTAAAAGCGACTGTATCAGGCTTATTAATAGAGATACATACTCTTGTAAAAATTTTTTAAACGTTTGCAGGCATGTTTAATCGTTTTTTAACATATGTTTGGTGATAAAACTTATTGGGGCCTAAGTTTTTTCCACATGCTGGCTTAAATTTTGCATAGAAACAGTTAACTGAAGCTTCCCACTGTTGGCTGTGGCAGTTGTTGTGTCTGTTTTTAAAAAGCGTCTTGTCGTTTTTTTTTTATCTGTTTTTTGCATTAAGGGGTTAATCAGCCATTTGCAAGTGGGTGCAATGCTCTGTTACCTTATTACATGTATCTGGTAAAAATTTCTTTGTTTTACTGCCATTTTTTCACTGTTTTTCAAATTTGACAAAATTTGTTTCTCTTAAGGGCACAGTAACGTTTTATATATTTGCTTGTTAACTTGATTTAAAGTGTTTTCCAAGCTTACTAGTCCTCATTATTAGTCTGTTCTAACATGTCTAGACATAGAGGAAGCTCTGTGTTCATTATGTTTTAAAGCCAGGTGGTGAACCCATCTTAGAATGTGTACCAGATGTACTGATTTCATGTTAAACAATAAAGATCATTTTTTATCTTTAAAAACATTATCACCAGAGGATTCTGTCGTGGGGGTAGTTATGCCGACTAACTCTCCCCCACGTGTCAGACCTTTGACTCCCGCTTTAGGACTCACGCTCAAATGGCGCCAAGTACATCAAAGGCAACCACCCATAGCGTTTCTTTACCAGTGGGATCTGTCGAGGGGAAAGTTATGCCGACTAACTCTCCCCACGTGTCAGACCCTTCGACTCCTGCTTCAGGGACTCACGCACAAATGGCGCCAAGTACATCAGAGGCGCCCATAGCGTTTATTTTACAAGACATGGCTAAGGTGGTGAATAATATTCTGCAGCAGTATTAGTCAGACTACCTGAAATTAAAGGAAAGCATTAGCTCTGGGGGTAGATACAGAGCAACAGACGCTTTAAGAACCATGTATGATACTACCTCACAATATGCTTAGTCCTGTGGGTGATTTTTTTTTGACTCAGGGGAAGATGATTAACCTGATTCTGATATTTCTACATTTAAAATTTATGCTTGAGAAGCCTCCACTTGTTGCTCAGGGAGGCTTTGGCTGCTCTGAATGAATGTGTACAATTCGCAGGGCCAGAGAGAATGTGTAGACTGGATAAATAATATGCAGTGCCGGTGTGTACTGATGTTTTTCCAATACCTAAAGAGGTTTACTAAATTTTTTTTTAATAAGGAATGGGATAGACCAGTGTGCCGTTCTCTTCCCCTCCTATTTTTTAGAAGAATGTTTTCTAATAGTTACCACCACACGGGACTTCTGCAGACAGTTCTAAGGTGGAGAGAAGAGTTTCTACTCTAGCTAAGCGTACCACTACCTCTGACGAGGACAGTTGTGCTTTTAGATCCAATGGATAAAAAATGTTTATTCAACAGGGTTTTTATCCTGCAGCCCCTTGCATACATTGCTTCTGTCACTGCTGCTGCGGCGTTCTGGGTTGAGATCTCTTGATGAGGCTTTAACAGTTGAAGCGACTCCATTGGATGAAGAGATTTGACAAGCTTATGCTAGCCAATTCCTTTGTTTTCTGATGCCTTGTTCATTTGACTAGACTAACGGCTAAGAATTCTGTTTTTTTACTATACTGGGCGCGCAGAGCGCTATGGCTTATATCATGGTCCAGCTGTCGTGACTTTAATAAATAAGCTACTTAACTTCCCTTCAAGGGCAGGACCCTATTCGGGCCCTGGTTTGAAGAGATTATTGCTTATATCACTGGATGAGAAAGGGTCATGCCCTTCCACAGGATAGGTCCAAATCAAGGGCCAAAGAAAAAAAAAAAAAAAAAGTCTAATTTTCGTGCCTTTTAAAAAAACTTCAGGGCAGGTTGGCATCCACTTTCTTAAGGCAAAACAAGAGGGATTTTTTGCTCAGTCCAAGGCAGTCTGGAGACAATCGGACCTGGAACAAAGATAAGCAGGCCAAGGAGCCTGCTGCTGCCTCTAAGGCAGCATGAAGGAACGGACCCCTATCCGGTAACGGATCCTATAGGGGGGCAGACTTTCATTCTTCGCCCAGGCGTGGGCAAGAGATGCCCAGGATCCCTAGGCATTGGAATTTATATCCCAGAGATATCTTCTGGATTTCAAAGATTCCCCCCCCAAAAAAGGGGGAGATTTCGCCTTTCACAATTATCTGCAAACCAGATAAAGAAGGAGGCATTCTTACATTGTGTACGAGATCCATCCAGTTCCAAGAGAGGAACAGGGACAGAGTTTTTACTCAAATCTGTTGTGGTTCCCAAGGAGAGGGAACCTTCAGACCTATTTTGGATCTAAAGATCTTAAACAAATTCCTCAGAATTCCGTCATTTAAGATGGAAACTATTCGTACCATCTTAACTATGATCCAGGAGAGTCAATAGAGGGACTACAATGGATTTGAAGGATGCTTATCCTCACATGTGATGCATAAAGATCACCATCGTTTTTCAGGTTGGCCTTTCTAGACAGGCATTACCAGTTTGTAGCTCTTTCCTTTGGGATATCTACAGCCCCAAGAATTTTATGGAGGTTCTGGGGTCGCTTTGGCGGTCCTTAGACCGCGGGGGCATAGAAGTGGCCCCTTATTTAGACGACATCCTGATACAGGCGTCAAACATCCAAATTGCCCAGTCTCATACGGACGTAGTACTGGCATTTCTGAGATCACATGGGTGGAAAGTGAACAAGGAAAGAGTTCTCTATCCCCAATCTCAAGGGTTTCCCTCCTAGGACTCTGATAGATTCTGTAGAAATGAAAATTTACCTGACGGAGTCCAGGTTGTCAAGTTTCTAAATTTCTGCCGTGTTTTCTCATCCATCCGCGCCCTTCGGTGGCTCAAGTACATGAATGAAATCGGCTTAATGGTAGCGGCAAGGGGACATAGTACCGTTTGCACGTCTACATTTCAGACCGCTGCAACTATGCATGCTCAGTCAGAGGAACGGGGATTACACAGATTTGTCCCCCTGTTAAACCTGGACCAAGAGACCAGAGATTCTCTTCTCTGTGACTATGTCGGGTCCATCTGTCCAAGGGTATGACCTTCCGCAGGTCAGATGTGCGTGTGTGTGTATATATATAATATATATATATATATATATATATATATATATATATATATATACACACACACACACACACATTATATATATATATATATATATATATATATATATAAATATAAATATATATATAAACAAAAATAGAAAATCTGGTGACAAGAAATGTCCTCAGACAAGCCCCAAAATCGCTCACACCCAAAGGAATCCTATTTCTGTAATATATTAATTCAAGATAATGTGGATCTATAATATATTCAGAGAAAATTGAGAAGCCAGTCTAAAAATTAAAAAACTAAGTTAAGTCCCTCAGACAAAAGGATATGAGATAGCGCTAAATGTAGGTATATATTTTTAGGCTGATAGCCTTCCCCTAATACAGATCCAGCTGGATTTTGGACTGACCAGATTGCCTATATTTTGGTAGTACTTATACCCTAGCGCTTCAATACTGTATGGGGATTTTGTGCTTCACCATTACAATACGATAGGAAAACGGCAGTCTGTTTGGAGTTTGGGAATATATCAGGAGTTCTTGCTGTGTGCATTGGAGAGTGTTTGGGAGTGCTTGGAAGTATCTCACATTAAAGACAGCAAAACCTGAGGAGTGTGAGTGACACATAAATTGCTGGATCCATACTCTGGGAGGTGATCGATTGTACACACCATCTACTTACCTCATATCGATTGAGGTCTGTGAAAGTAAGTGCACATCTGATTGGGTGCAGGAACACTTTCTGTTGGAAGTTTATCACTCATTGGGATTAAGAACTTTTAAGAACGTTTTAGAATTTTAAAAGGACTTATTTTTATATTTTTTTATATTCTTTGTTTTTTCCATTTGCTACATTGTACGGTTTTTATAAGTAATTTTATGGTATATAAATACAACACATACTTATAATATAGTATACTACATGTGCCATCTACCTCCTGTCATTGACAAGTAGTACTTATAAGGAAATTCATTCATATCACAAACAGCTCATAGATATGAGCTACATTTAGCGCTATTTCATATCTTTTTGTACATACATATATATATATATATATATATATATATACACATATACATACACACACACATATATATATATATATATATATACACACATACATACATACAGTATGTCACAAATGTGGAAGATATTTTATTATATTTTTTCATGTGACAACACTGAAGAAATGACACTTTGCTACAATGTAGTGAGTGTGCAGCCTGTATTACAGTGTAAATTTGCTGTCCCCTCAAAATAACTCAAAACACATCCATTAATGTCTAAACCAAGCTCAATTTGATGAAGTGGGCGTGAATAATCAAAAATGTGTGTACACAAAAATGAAAAAAGAAAAAGAAAAAAAATGTAAAAAAATAATCCAAATGAATATTTAGGATGTGTTAAAGTGAATAACACACTTATAAAGTGACCCTTATGTGAATACAAGATGTGAAGAGATGCTCCTAAAAAGTTATTCCTGTGTGTAAACGAAAAAATACAGAAATGGATCCTATGTCTCAGGGATCAATTCATTCAAAGATATACCTGTAATAAAACAAATATAACATAGTGCAAAACTGCTATTCAAACTTAGTCAGTAATTGAAAAGAAGCTTACCATATATGTCAACGCGTTTCGGCCCTAAGAACTGGGCCTTTATCAAAACTATAGATGGATTAGCATGGTAGCTCCTTTTATAGCTATTACTGGCCAATAAGTGCCAGTGTTGTTTTGGCGCCAAAAAATAACCTCTACTTCCTGTTCCTGTTGACCTGGAAGTAAAAAAATAACCTCTACTGAATGAATTGTTGCAAAATGAATTGTTGCTCTACATAAAGATGGCCTAGGCTATAAGAAGATTGGCAAGACCCTAAAACTTGAGCTGCAGCACTGTGGGCAAGACCATACAGCGGTTTCACAAGACAGGTTCCACTCAGAACAGGCCTCGCCATGGTCAACCAAAGAAGTTGAGTGCACGTGCTCAGCTTCATATCCAGAGGTTTTCTTTGGGAAATAGACGTATGAGTGCTGCCAGCATTGCTGCAGAACAGCCAATAGGATTTCAGTAGCTCTAATCCTATTGGCTGATTTCAAAATTTCAGCCAATAGGAATACAAGGTACCACAAATTGATTGCGGTACCTTGCATTCAATCCTCAGTCTACAACAGACATCGGATGAAGAGCAACTCCGTTGCGGCCCGCCGCCGTTGAGGACCACCGCTTAGAATCCAGGCATCGGGAACACAGCTCTGCACCAACTTCACTCCGGATGAAGATAGATGATGGATCCGTCTAGAATTCAGGAACAGTGAGTACCTATTTGGGGCTTTTTTTTTCCCTTTTAAGGGAAGTAAAAGAGCTGAATGCACTTTTAAGGGCAATGCCCATACAAATGCCCCTTTAGGGGCAATGGGTAGTCTAGTTTCTTTATATTGTCAGGTTTTTTATTTTTGGGGGTTTGGCGAGTGGGGGGTTTTAACTGTTAGGGGGGGACTTAGTATATGCTTTCCCATTTGGCCAGATGCGGTAACTAACCTTTCCAGTTGTGATTTTATCTTAGCTGTGAGCTAGCTGGTGAGTGCTGGGTGTTTCTATGTGTTGTATTACTTTTTGTTTGTAATCCCCTTTGTTTCTTGCACCCATTCCGGACTGGGGTTAACTGCCTATGGCTCTGGTGACATCACAGCTTTTTTGGAGTGCTATTTAGCACCCAGGGCTGGATGTTGCTGAGTCACAGGATGTGTACCTGGTCCGGTCTTGGAGTGCAGTTCCCTTCCATGTTTAAAATATATATATATATATATATATGTGTGTGTGTGGACCGCCGCCGTTGAGGACCACCGATTAGAATCCAGGCATCGGGAACACAGCTCTGCACCACCTTCACTCCGGATGAAGACAGAAGAAGATGGATCCGTCTGGATTTCAGGAACAGTGAGTACCTATTTGGGGCTTAGGTTTAATTTTTGGGGTGTTTTTTTTGGGCTTAAAAAAAAGAGCTGATTGCCCTTTTAAGGGAAGTAAAAGAGCTGAATGCACTTTTTAAGGTGGGGTTTTTTAACTGTTGGGGGGGGGACTTAGTAAGTATATATATATATATATATATATATATATATATATATATATATATATATATGTGTGTGTGTGTGTGTGTGTGTGTGTATATATATATATATATATTTATTATTTCTCTTGTTAAGTGTATCCAGTCCACGGATCATCCATTACTTATGGAATATATTCTCCTTCCCAACAGGAAGCTGCAAGAGTCCACCCACAGCAAAGCTGCTATATAGCTCCTCCCCTAACTGCCATATTCAGTCATTCTCTTGCAAGCCTCAACATAGATAGGAGGTCGTGAGAGTCTGTGGTGCTTTCTACTTAGTTTATTCTTCAATCAAAAGTTTGTTATTTTTAAATGGCACCGGAGTGTGCTGTTTATCTCAGGCAGTATTTGGAAGAAGAATCTGCCTGCGTTTTTCTATGATCTTAGCAGACGTAACTAAGATCCATTTGCTGTTCTCACACATTCTGAGGAGTGAGGTACTTCAGAGGGGGAATGGCGTGCAGGTTTTCCTGCAGATAAGGTATGTGCAGTAAAATATTTTTCTAGGAATGGAATTGACTAAGAAAATACTGCCGATACCGAAGTAATGTAAGTAAAGCCTTAAATGCAGCGATAGCGACTGGTATCAGGCTTATTAATAGAGATACATACTCTTGTAAAAATGTGTTTTAAAACGTTTGCTGGCATGTTTAATCGTTTTTTAACATATGTTTGGTGATAAAACTTATTGGGGCCTAAGTTTTTTCCACATGGCTGGCTTAAATTTTGCATAGAAACAGTTAACTGAAGCTTCCCACTGTTGGCTGTGGCAGTTTGTTGTGTCTGTTTTTAAAAACGTCTGTCGTTTTTTTTTTATCTGTTTTTTGCATTAAGGGGTTAATCATCCATTTGCAAGTGGGTGCAATGCTCTGTTACCTTATTACATGTACTGTAAAAATTTCGTTTGTTTTACTGCCTTTTTTTTCACTGTTTTTCAAATTTTGACAAAATTTGTTTCTCTTAAGGGCACAGTAACGTTTTATATATTTGCTTGTTAACTTGATTTAAAGTGTTTTCCAAGCTTACTAGTCTCATTATTAGTCTGTTCTAACATGTCTAACATAGAGGAAGCTCTGTGTTCATTATGTTTTAAAGCCATGGTGGAACCCCATCTTAGAATGTGTACCAGATGTACTGATTTCATGTTAAACAATAAAGATCATTTTTTGTCTTTAAAAACATTATCACCAGAGGATTCTGTCGTGGGGGTAGTTATGCCGACTAACTCTCCCCACGTGTCAGACCTTTTGACTCCCGCTTTAGGGACTCACGCTCAAATGGCGCCAAGTACATCAAAGGCACCCATAGCGTTTCTTTTACCAGGGGATTCTGTCGAGGGGAAAGTTATGCCGACTAACTCTCCCCACGTGTCAGACCCTTCGACTCCTGCTTCAGGGACTCACGCTCAAATGGCGCCAAGTACATCAAGGGCGCCCATAGCGTTTATTTTACAAGACATGGCAAAGGTGGTGAATAATATTCTGGCAGCAGTATTAGTCAGACTACCTGAAATTAAAGGAAAGCAGTTAGCTCTGGGGGTAGATACAGAGCATACAGACGCTTTAAGAACCATGTATGATACTACCTCACAATATGCTTAGTCTGTGGGTGATTTTTTTTTGACTCAGGGAAGATGATTTAACCTGATTCTGATATTTCTACATTTAAAATTTATGCTTGAGAACCTCCACTTGTTGCTCAGGGAGGCTTTGGCTGCTCTGAATGAATGTGTACAATCGCAGGGCCAGAGAAATTGTGTAGACTGGATAAATAATATGCAGTGCCGGTGTGTACTGATGTTTTTCCAATACCTAAAGAGGTTTACTAAATTTTTTTTTTTAATAAGGAATGGGATAGACCAGGTGTGCCGTTCTCTTCCCCTCCTATTTTTAGAAGAATGTTTTCTAATAGTTACCACCACACGGGACTTCTGGCAGACAGTTCCTAAGGTGGAGAGAAGAGTTTCTACTCTAGCTAAGCGTACCACTACCTCTGACGAGGACAGTTGTGCTTTTTAGATCCAATGGATAAAAAATGTTTATTCAACAGGGTTTTATCCTGCAGCCCCTTGCATACATTGCTTCTGTCACTGCTGCTGCGGCGTTCTGGGTTGAGTCTCTTGATGAGGCTTTACAGTTAAGCGACTCCATTGGATGAATAGATTTGACAAGCTTATGCTAGCCAATTCCTTTGTTTTCTGATGCCTTGTTCATTTGACTAGACTAACGGCTAAGAATTCTGTTTTTTACTATACTGGCGCGCAGAGCGCTATGGCTTATATCATGGTCAGCTGTCGTGACTTTAATAAATAAGCTACTTAACTTCCCTTCAAGGGGCAGACCCTATTCGGGCCTGGTTTGAAGGAGATTATTGCTTATATCACTGGAGGAAAAGGTCATGCCCTTCCACAGGATAGGTCCAAATCAAGGGCCAAAGAAAAAAAAAAAAAAAAGTCTAATTTTCGTGCCTTTTAAAAAACTTCAGGGCAGGTGTGGCATCCACTTTCTTTAAGGCAAAACAAGAGGGATTTTTTGCTCAGTCCAAGGCAGTCTGGAGACAATCGGACCTGGAACAAAGATAAGCAGGCCAAGGAGCCTGCTGCTGCCTCTAAGGTAGCATGAAGGAACGGACCCCTATCCGGTAACGGATCCTATAGGGGGCAGACTTTCATTCTTCGCCCAGGCGTGGGCAAGAGATGCCCAGGATCCCTAGGCATTGGAATTTATATCCCAGAGATATCTTCTGGATTTCAAAGATTCCCCCCCCAAAAAAGGGGAGATTTCGCCTTTCACAATTATCTGCAAACCAGATAAAGAAGGAGGCATTCTTACATTGTGTACGAGATCCATCCAGTTCCAAGAGAGGAACAGGGACAGAGTTTTTACTCAAATCTGTTTGTGGTTCCCAAGGAGAGGGAACCTTCAGACCTATTTTGGATCTAAAGATCTTAAACAAATTCCTCAGAATTCCGTCATTTAAGATGGAAACTATTCGTACCATCTTAACTATGATCCAGGAGAGTCAATAGAGGACTACAATGGATTTGAAGGATGCTTATCCTCACATTGTGATGCATAAAGATCACCATCGTTTTTCAGGTTTGCCTTTCTAGACAGGCATTACCAGTTTGTAGCTCTTTCCTTTGGGATATCTACAGCCCCAAGAATTTTATGGAGGTTCTGGGGTCGCTTTGGCGGTCCTTAGACCGCGGGGCATAGAAGTGGCCCCTTATTTAGACGACATCCTGATACAGGTGTCAAACATCCAAATTGCCCAGTCTCATACGGACGTAGTACTGGCATTTCTGAGATCACATGGGTGGAAAGTGAACAAGGAAAGAGTTCTCTATCCCCAATCTCAAGGGTTTCCCTCCTAGGGACTCTGATAGATTCTGTAGAAATGAAAATTTACCTGACGGAGTCCAGGTTGTCAAAGTTTCTAAATTTCTGCCGTGTTTTTTCATCCCATCCGCGCCCTTCGGTGGCTCAGTACATGAATGAAATCGGCTTAATGGTAGCGGCAAGGGACATAGTACCGTTTGCACGTCTACATTTCAGACCGCTGCAACTATGCATGCTCAGTCAGAGGAACGGGGATTACACAGATTTGTCCCCCTGTTAAACCTGGACCAAGAGACCAGAGATTCTCTTCTCTGGTGACTATGTCGGGTCCATCTGTCCAAGGGTATGACCTTCCGCAGGTCAGATGGGACAATTGTTACAATAGATGCCAGCCTTTTAGGTTGGGATGCAGTCTGGAACTCCCTGAAGGCTCAGGGATAGTGGACTTAGGAGGAGACCCTCCTTCTAATAAATATTCTGGAACTGGGAGTGATATTCCATGCTCTTCAGACTTGGCCTCAGTTAGCAACTCTGAGGTACATCATACTCAGTCGGACAATATACACGACTGTGGCTTACATCAGCCATCAAGGGGGAACAGAAGTTCCCTAGCGATGTTAGAAGTCTTACAATAATTCACTGGACAGAGACTCACTCTTGTCTATCAGCTATCCATATCCCAGGTGTTGAGAACTGGGAGGTGGATTTTCTAAGTCGTAAGACTTTTCTTCCGGGAGAGTGGGATTTCCTCCGGAGGTCAAGACCAAGCAGGAGAGGGCTTTGGTGTTTTTGACAGCGCCTGCGTAGCCACGCAGGACCTGGTATGCAGATCTGGTGGACATGTCATCTTTTCCATCACGGTCTCTGCTTCTGAGACAGGTCCCTCTACCTCAGGGTCCATTCAACCATCTAAATAGAATCAATCTGAGATGGACTGCCTGGAGACTGAACGCTTGATGTTATCAAAGCATGGCTTCTCCGAGTCAGTCATTGACACCTTAATACAGACATGAAAGCCTGTCTCTAGGAAAATTGAACATAGATATGGTGTAAATATCTGATTGTTATGAATCCAAGGGTTACTCATGGAGTAAAGTCTGGATTCCCAGGATATTATCTTTTCTCCAAGATGTTTTTGAGAAAAGGGTTGTCAGCTAATTCCTTAAAAGGGGACAGATTTTTACTCTGTCTATTTTTTTGCACAAGCGTCTGGCAGGTATTCTAGACGTTCAGGCATTTGGTCAGGCTTTGGTTAGATCCAAGCCTGTGTTTAAAACTGTTGCTCCGCCATGGAGCTTAAACCTGATTCTTAAGGTTCTTCAAGAAGTTCCGTTTGAACCTTTTTTGTTCCATAGATATCAATCTTTATCTTGGAAAGTTCCTTTTGGGTAGCTAATTCCTCGACTCGTAGAGTCTCCAAGTTATCTGTGTTACAATGTGATTCTCCTTATCTGGTCCTTCGTACGGATAAGGTAGTCCTGCGTACCAACCTGGGTTTTTTCCTAAGGTGGTATCTAACAAGTACATCACTCAAGAGATAGTTGTTCCATGCTTGTATCCTAATCCTTCCTCAAAGAAGGAACGTCTATTACACAATATTGGACGTGGTTTGTGCTTTAAAGTTTTACTTACAAGCTACTACAGTTTTCATCAAACGTTCACCTTGTTTGTTGTCTATTCTGGACAGAGGAGAGGTCAAAAGACTTCAGCAGCCTCTCTGTCTTTTTGGTTAAAAAGCATAATTCATTTAGCTTATGACAGCAGCCTCCTGAAGGGATTACAGCTCATTCTACTAGAGCTGTGGTTTTCACTTGGGCCTTTTTTAAATGTGGCTTCTGTTGAACAGATTTACAAGACGGAGTCTTGGTCTGCGCTTCATACTTTTCAAATTTAACAAATTTGATACCTTGCTTCTTCGGAGGCTATTTTTGGGAGACAGGGTTTTTTACAGGCAGTGGTAACTTCCGTTTAAGTACCTGCCTTGTCCCTCCCATCATCCGTGTACTTTAGCTTTGGTATTGGTATTCCATAAGTAATGGATGATACGTGGACTGGATACACTTAACAAGAGAAAACATAATTTATGCTTACCTGATAAATTTATTTCTCTTGTAGTGTATCCAGTCCACGGCCCGCCCTGTCACTTTAAGGCAGGTAATTTTTTCATTTGAACTACAGTCACCACTGCACCCTATGGTTTTTCCTTTCTCTGCATGTTTTCGGTCGAATGACTGAATATGGCAGTTAGGGGAGGAGCTATATAGCAGCTTTGCTGTGGGTGGACTCTTGCAGCTTCCTGTTGGGAAGGAGAATATATTCCATAAGTAATGGATGATCCGTGGACTGGATACACTACAAGAGAAATAAATTTATCAGGTAAGCATAAATTATGTTTTATATATATATATATATATATATATATATATATATATATATATATATATATATATATATATATATATATAACATAATTTATGTAAGAACTTACCTGATAAATTAATTTCTTTCATATTAGCAAGAGTCCATGAGCTAGTGACGTATGGGATATACATTCCTACCAGGAGGGGCAAAGTTTCCCAAACCTTAAAATGCCTATAAATACACCCCTCACCACACCCACAATTCAGTTTAACGAATAGCCAAGAAGTGGGGTGATAAGAAAGGAGCGAAAGCTTCAAAAATAAGGAATTGGAATAATTGTGCTTTATACAAAAAAATCATAACCACCACAAAAAGGGTGGGCCTCATGGACTCTTGCTAATATGAAAGAAATGAATTTATCAGGTAAGTTCTTACATAAATTATGTTTTCTTACATGTAATTAGCAAGAGTCCATGAGCTAGTGACGTATGGGATAGCAGATACCCAAGATGTGGAACTTCCACGCAAGAGTCACTAGAGAGGGAGGGATAAAATAAAGACAGCCAATTCCGCTGAAAAAATAATCCACAAACCAAATCAAAAAGTTTTAATCTTATAATGAAAAAAACTGAAATTATAAGCAGAAGAATCAAACTAAAACGGCTGCCTGAAGTACTTTTCTACCAAAAACTGCTTCAGAAGAAGAGAAAACATCAAAACGGTAGAATTTAGTAAAATTATGCAAAGAAGACCAAGTTGCTGCTTTGCAAATCTGATCAACAGAAGCTTCATTCGTAAAAGCCCAGGAAGTAGAAACTGACCTAGTAGAATGAGCCGTAATACTTAGACGGGGATTTACCCGACTCCACATAAGCATGATGAATCAAATACTTTAACCAAGACGCCAAACAAATGGCGGAAGCCTTCTGACCTTTCCTAGAACCAGAAAAGATAACAAATAGACTAGAAGTCTTTCTGAAATCTTTAGTAGCTTCAACATAATATTTCAAAGCTCTAACTACATCCAAAGAATGTAAAGATCTCTCCAGAGAATTCTTAGGATTAGGACACAATGAAGGGACAACAATTTCTCTACTAATGTTGTTAGAATTCACAACTTTAGGTAAAAATTTAAATGAAGTCCGCAACACCGCCTTATCCTGATGAAAAATCAGAAAAGGAGATTCACAAGAAAGAGCAGATAATTCAGAAACTCTTCTAGCAGAAGAGATGGCCAAAAGGAACAAAACCTTCCAGGAAAGTAATTTAATATCCAGTGAATGCATAGGTTCAAACGGAGGAGCCTGTAAAGCCCTCAGAACCAAATTGAGACTCCAAGGAGGAGAAATTGACTTAATGACAGGCTTGATTCGAACCAAAGCCTGTACAAAACAATGAATATCAGGATGATTAGCAATCTTTCTGTGAAAAAGAACCAAAAGGAACTTGCAGACAAACCCTTATCCAAACCATCTTGAAGAAATTGTAAAATTCTAGGAATTCTAAAAGAATGCCAAGAAAATTTATGTGAAGAACACCAAGAAATGTAAGTCTTCCAGATTTGGTAATAGATCTTCCTAGACACAGATTTACGAGCCTGTAACCTAGTATTAATCACTGAATCAGAGAAACCTCTATGACTAAGTATTAAGCGTTCAATCTCCATACCTTCAAATTTAAGGATTTGAGATCCTGATGGAAAAAACATAATTTATGTAAGAACTTACCTGATAAATTCATTTCTTTCATATTAGCAAGAGTCCATGAGCTAGTGACGTATGGGATATACATTCCTACCAGGAGGGGCAAAGTTTCCCAAACCTTAAAATGCCTATAAATACACCCCTCACCACACCCACAATTCAGTTTAACGAATAGCCAAGAAGTGGGGTGATGAGAAAAGAGCGAAAGCATCAAAAAAATAAGGAATTGGAATAATTGTGCTTTATACAAAAAAATCATAACCACCACAAAAAAGGGTGGGCCTCATGGACTCTGCTAATATGAAAGAAATTAATTTATCAGGTAAGTTCTTACATAAATTATGTTTTCTTTCATGTAATTAGCAAGAGTCCATGAGCTAGTGATGTATGGGATATAAATACCCAAGATGTGGAACTTCCACGCAAGAGTCACTAGAGAGGGAGGGATAAAATAAAGACAGCCAATTCCGCTGAAAAATTAATCCACTACCCAAATCAAAAGTTTCAATTTTAATAATGAAAAAAACTGAAATAATAAGCAGAAGAATCAAAGAGAAACAGCTGCCTAAAGTACTATTCTACCAAAAACTGCTTCTAAAGAAGAGAAAACATCAAAATGGTAGAATTAGTAAAAGTATGCAAAGAAGACCAAGTCATTGCTTTGCAAATTTGATCAACAGAAGCTTCATTCTTAAAAAGCCT
The DNA here is from genome assembly GCF_027579735.1 of Bombina bombina. Classification (NCBI taxonomy): domain Eukaryota; kingdom Metazoa; phylum Chordata; class Amphibia; order Anura; family Bombinatoridae; genus Bombina; species Bombina bombina. Next base: position 1,155,540,678 of record NC_069500.1, on the reverse strand, counting down.
AGGAAGTAGAAACTGACCTAGTAAAAAGAGCCGTAATCCTCTGAGACGGGGAATAATCCGACTCCAAATAAGCATAATGAATCAAAAGCTTAACCAAGATGGCAAAGAAATGGCAGAAGCCTTCTGACCTTCCTAAAACCAAAAAAAGATAACAAATAGACTAGAAGTCTGTCTGAAATCTGAGTTGCTTCAACATAATATTTCAAAACTCTTACCACATCCTAAAGAATGTAAGAATCTTACCAAAGAATTCTTAGGATTAGGACACAAGGAAAAGACAATAATTCCTCCACTAATGTTGTTAGAATTCACAACTTAGGTGAAAATTGAAATGAGGACAGCAAAAAAACACCTTATCCTGATGAAAAATCAGAACAAGGAGATTCACAAGAAAGAACAGATAATTCAAAAACTGTTCTAGCTGAAGAGATGTCCAAAAAGAACAATACTTTCCATGAAAGTAATGAATGTCCAGAGCAAGCATATGCTCAAAATAGAAGAACCTGAAAAACCTTCAGAACCCAATTAAGACTCCAAGGAGGAGAAATTGGCTTAATGACAGGTTTGATACGAATCAAAACCTGAAAAAAGTGATAAATATCAGGAAGTAACACTGCCTTATCCTGATAAAAAATCAGAAAAGGATATTCACAAAAAAAGAGCAGATAACTCAAAAACTCTTCTAGTAGAAGAAATAACCAAAAGGAACAATACTTTTCCAAGAAAGTAATTTAATGTTCAGAAAATGCATAGTTTCAAACTGAGGAGCCTGTAAAGCCCTCAGCACCAAATTGAGACTCCAAAGAGGAGAGATTGAATTAATGACAGGCGTGATATGGACCAAAGCCTGCACAACACAATGAATATCAGGATGATTAGCAATCTTTTCTGTAATAAAAAGAACAGAGAGTAGAGATTTGTCCTTAACAAAGAACTGAAGACAAAACCTTATCCAAACCAACCTGAAAAAATAATAAAATTCTATGAATTTTAAAAGAATGCCAAGAAAAGTAGGTCTTCCAGACTCAATATAAATCTTTCTAGAGACAGTTTTATGAGCCTGAAACATAGTATTAATCAATGAGTCAGAAAAACCTCTATGACTAAAAACCAAGTGTTCAATCTCCATCCCTTCAAATTTAATGATTTGAGATCCTGATGGAAAAAAATGGCCTTGAGAAAGAAAAGGTCTGGTTTAAACGGAGGTGTCCAACGTTGGCAACTGGCCATCCGAATGAGATTCGTATACCAAAACCTGAGAGGCCATGCTGGAACTACCAGCATAACAAACATACTCCATTAGAATTTTGGAAGAAGAACTAGAGGCGGAAAGAAATAGGCAAAAAGATAATTCCAAAGAAATGTCAATGCATACACTACTTCCGCCTGAAGATTCCCGGACCTTAATAGGCCCCTGGGAAGTTCTTTATTCAGATGAGATGAAAAACATATCTGGGTAAGAGAGACCATTCTCCCGGAGGAAAAGCTGGATTAACAGAGATAATCCGCTTCCCAAATATCTATACCTGGGAAAAAAACCACAGAATTTAGATAGGAACTGGATTTAGCCCAAGCTAATATCCGAGACACTTCTGTCACAACCTAAGGACTGATAGTCCTACTCTGATGATTGACATACACTATAGTAGTGATATTGTTTGAAAAACATTAAACGTCTCTTCTTCAAAAAGAAACTAACTGAAAAATTCTGAGAAAACACGGAGTTCTAAAATATCAAATGGTAATCTCGCCTCCTGAGATTTCCAAACCCCTTGTGCTGACAGAGATCCTCAGACAGCCTCCCAACCAAAAAGACTCGCATCTGTAGAGATCATGGTCCAGGTTGAAAGAAACGAAGAGACCTGTAGAACTAAATGATGGTGATCTTAACCATCAAATCAAGAGATAAATATTAGGATTCGAAGATTTAAAATGTGAAATCCTAGAATCCCTGCACCATAATTCAGAATAAAAGACTGGAAAGGTTCTTTCTATTGAAAATGAGCAAAGGGAATTAAATCCAATGCTGTGGCCATAAGACCTAAAACTTCTATGCATATATAGCAACTGAAGGAAATAATAGAGACTAAAGGTACCGACAAACTGAACACAATAAAATTGTCCCTTGTCTGATAGAGACAAAGACAGTGACACAAACTATCTGGAAACCTAAAAAAGGTGACCCTTGTGTGAGGAATCAAGAGCTTTTGAAAAAAAGATCCTCTAACTATGTCCTGAAGAGCAAGTGAATCATATGAGATTCCGCATCCTCAGAAAATAATCTGAATGAAAACAGAAAAATGAAAATATGCATTTATTGTATCTAATGAAAACAAATAATGCTATCACTGACCAAAAAAAGGCAGAATAGTTTGAATAAAACTCCAAAACCCATTTCCTAAAAATGGAACTGGAAGAAATACCCCAGAAGATTCCAGGTCTGAGCAGCGCTTGAACCCCATGGGTGCCCAGCCATGCTTCAACAGTACCCAAAATATATAGGACCCAAACACACTTAAAGAGAGTGTTAGCATTACTGGAATAAAATCAAAAAAATTTGGACTGAATAGAACCAAATAAATTTCAAAGAAGTCTTAACCTGCCCCTTGCCAGCCAAGCTGGAATACGGCACATACATCGCAATATTAGGGAGCTGATTTTGAACTTAAAAATTTCCAATTATAAACATGTTACTTAATAAGTATAAGCTTAAAGTTTTAGTCTTAGAACTCAATCTTGAAGCCCAGAGTAACAGTTAATAATTGAATCCAATTATAAAACAAATAATTGATTATCTTAGAACAAAACAAATATGGATTTTTTTTTTTTTTTTTTTTAAATCACAAAATTCTTCTAGCTAAAATAGCTAAAGACATAGATTAACCCTCATTTGCGAAAATATTCAATAAAATTAAGACACAAATGAAATTATTAGCATGATAGTCCAGTTAAAGGAACAGTCAATACAGTGGACTTGCATAATCAATAAATGCAAAACAACAAGACAAATGCAACAGCACCTAGTCTAGTAAATGTTGTCCCTTAACAATGCTAAAATAAATCATAATCTGATACTTGATCTTAAAGTAAACAGAACAAAAATGAAGCAATTGCAACATCCAAATAAATCACAGGATCACAGGACCAAGAAAAGTTCCTGAAACTAAATAATTTTCCATAAATAAGATACAACCATCTAAAGGAAAATAAATACTATTTTGCTATAGAAACAATAGCATAATTAGTAGGAGTAGAGATAGTGTCACGCTCAGCTGCTGGGAAGCTCTGCAGTCCTCTCTGTGTGCTTGATTGACAGGTGTCTGAGCCACCCCTTCCTGATGATGTCACAACCAGGCTTTTTATTCTGGCTTCCTGTTTCTCCAGTGTCCGTTTGTTTGTTAACTTTGAGGCTTCTGTTAGGATTTCGCTGAGGAATCTCTCTAACTGCTGCTTTTCTGTTGCCAATCTCTTCAAGGACTTACTATGCTGGATTAACCTTCAACCTCCTGAATACCTGTCTCCAAACAATGCAAGTACTGTTTGTTTTGTGAAACTTTCAAACTTCCTGTTTACCTGCTGCAAACCCTGCATATTCAGACTACTCTGTGTAGTGCAAACTATTCAAATACTGTTATTTCTGTGAATCCTTCAATCTGCATGTTTACCTGTTTACAAACTCTGCAAATACAATTATTCAGTGTAAACCTTCAAACTGCTGGATATCCTGTTGCCAAGTACTGATTAATCTGTGTTAACCTTCAAACTATCAGCTTACCTGTTGCTATCACTGCAAGTTCTGACAACACAGTGTTAACCTTCAAACTACCTGATTACATGTTATTAATTCTGCAAGTTCTGACTACACAGTGTTTACCCTCAAACTGCCTGATTACCTGTTGCATACTCTGCAAAGACTGTCTACTCAGTGTTAACCCTCAAACTGCCTGATTACCTGTTGCATATTCTGCAAAGACTGTCTACACAGTGTTAACCTTCAGACTGCCTGATAACAAATGACCTACTCCTGCATTATTAATTGTTTCCTGTTTTACCCTTCTTCTGTCTGAGTATAAGTGACTATCCCTGCTCTCCTGATTCTGTGGCAGGCATTTCCTGAAACCAGTTCCTTATTCAGAAGTCTATCTGGCTGATATCATGAATTACTTTGGCACAGGCTAACCCTGTTCCATATCGTGAGTACTTTGTTTTTTGGAGGTTGTCATGGGGTCACGTCCTGGATTAAACTCAGAGTGCAAGGGTGTTGTTTAAGTTCGCCCTTGCATTTGGGTCTACTTCTGGATATTTCCTAACCTGACAGATAGCCCCAATAAATTGGAGAACCCTCCAAATTGAATTTAACTGCTGGCAAAGAATATAGTTTAAAACCTTTGAAGAAGGAATAAAAGAAAATTCTCAGCCTATTCCATTCCCTAGTATGAGGAATTGGAAAGAAAACTTCTGAAAACACAGAAGAATAAATAAGCAGAAATATTGTCAGCTAGTCTTAAAGAACTAGTTACCTTAATATCCAAAATAATCAACACCTTTTCAACAAAGAACAAATGTACTTTAATAAAAAAAATAATAAAAAAGTAGATTTGTTAGTGTCAATATCTGATGAAGAAAATTCTGAATGAGAAAAAAACATCATCAGAGAAGGATAAAACAGTATGTTGGTTGGTCATTTGAAACTTCAATAATTAAAAAAGAAGTGAAAAAGACCTAAAAATTTTATTAGAAGGCACAATGTCAGACAAAGCCTTTAACATAGAATCAGAAAAATATTTCTTATAAATCTTCTAAATATTTCTTGTACATAAGATGTAAGAATGGCAATATATAAAGCATAAATACTAATGGATTGTGCATGTAAAAGTTTATCATAATAACTTATTACAAACTATAGCTAAAGATAAACATTTATAACATTTAAAATAAATGAACTTAGCTTTGGTAGAACTAAACTCAGTTAAGCGTTTTTCCAGAAGTAGCTTTTGATCCAGGGTCAATCTGAGACATCTTGCAATATGTAATAGAAAAAACAACATATAAAGCAAAATTTATCAAATTCCTTAAATGACAGTTTCAGGAATGGGAAAAAAATGCCAATGAACAAGCTTCTAGCAACCAGAAGCAATAAACAATGAGACTTAAATAATGTAGAGACAAAAATGATGCCCATATTTTTAGCGCCAAAAAAAGACGCCCACACTATTTGACGCCACATCCGGTAACGCCGACATCTTTGGTGCAAAAAAAACGTCAAAAAAAATGACACACATACAAACAACTTCCGGTGTATGACGCCGGAAATGACTAAGAATTTTTTTGCGCCAAAAAAGTCTGCGCCAAGAATGACGCAATAAAATGAAGCATTTTCAGCCCCCGCGAGCCTAACAGCCCACAGGAAAAAAAGTCAAATTTTAAAGGTAAGAAAAATTTAATATTCAAATGCATTATCCCAAATAATGAAACTGACTGTCTGAAATAAGGAATATTGAACATCCTGAATCAAGGCAAATAAATGTTTAAACACATATTTAGAACTTTATATAAAAGTGCCCAACCATAGCTTAGAGTGTCACAGAAAATAAGACTTACTTACCCCAGGACACTCATCTACATATAGTAGAAAGCCAAACCAGTACTGAAACGAGAATCAGTAGAGGTAATGGTATATATAAGAGTATATCGTCGATCTGAAAAGGGAGGTAAGAGATGAATCTCTACGACCGATAACAGAGAACCTATGAAATAGACCCCGTAGAAGGAGATCATTGAATTCAAATAGGCAATACTCTCTTCACATCCCTCTGACATTCACTGCACGCTGAGAGGAAAACCGGGCTCCAGCCTGCTGCGGAGCGCATATCAACGAAGAATCTAGCACAAACTTACTTCACCACCTCCACGGGAGGCAAAGTTTGTAAAACTGAATTGTGGGTGTGGTGAGGGGTGTATTTATAGGCATTTTAAGGTTTGGGAAACTTTGCCCCTCCTGGTAGGAATGTATATTCCCATACGTCACTAGCTCATGGACTCCTGCTAATTACATGAAAGAAATGGGCCTTGAGATAGAAGGTCTGGCCTTAACGGAAGTGTCCAAGGTTGGCAACTTGCCATCCGAACGAGATCCATATACCAAAACCTGTGCGGCCATGCTGGAGCCACCAGCAGTACAAATGAACGCTCCATTAGGATTTTGGAAATCACTCTTGGAAGAAGAACTAGAGGCGGAAAGATATAAGCAGGTTGATTGATAATTCCAAGGAAGTGACAACGCGTCCACCGCTTCCGCCTGAGGATCCCTGGATCTGGACAGATACCTGGGAAGTTTCTTGTTTAGATGAGATGCCATCAGATCTATTTCTGGAAGCCCCCAGATTTGAACAATCTGAAGAAATACCTCTGGGTGAAGAGACCATTCGCCCGGATGTAACATCTGGCGACTGAGATAATCCGCTTCCCAATTGTCTATACCTGGGATGTGAACCGCAGAAATTAGACAGGAGCTGGATTCCGCCCATACAAGTATCCGAGATACTTCTTTCATAGCCTGAGGACTGTGAGTCCCCCCTTGATGATTGACATATGCCACTGTTGTGACATTGTCTGTCTGAAAACAAATAAACTATTCTCTCTTCAGAAGAGGCCAGAACTGAAGAGCTCTAAAAACCGTACAGAGTTTCAAAATATTGATTGGTAATCTCGCCTCCTGAGATTCCCAAACCCCCTGCGCTGTCAGAGATCCCCATACAGCTCCCCAACGTCAAAAACTCGCATCTGTTGAGATCACAGTCCAGGTTGGACGAGCAAAAGAGGCCCCTTGAACTAAACAATGGTGATCCAACCACCAAGTCAGAGAAGAACGAACATTGGGATTTAAGGATATTAATTGTGATATCTTTGTATAATCCCTGCACCATTGGTTCAGCATACAAAGCTGGAGAGGTCTCATGTGAAAATGAGCAAAAGGGATTGTGTCCGATGCAGCAGTCATGAGACCTAAAATTTCCATGCACAAAGCTACCGAAGGGAAAGACTGAAACTGAAGGTTTCGACAAGCTGAAACCAATTTCAGACGTCTCTTTTCTGTAAGAGACAGAGTCATGGACACTGAATCTATTTGGAAACCTAAAAAGGTTACCCTTGTCTGAGGAATCAAGGAACTCTTTAGTAAATTGATCCTCCAACCATGTTTTTGAAGAAACAACACAAGTTGATTCATATGAGATTCTGCAGAATGTAAAGACTGAGCAAGTACCAAGATATCGTCCAAATAAGGAAATACCGCAATACCCTGCTCCCTGATTACAGAGAGAAGGGCACCGAGAACCTTCGAAAAGATCCTTGGAGCTGTAGCTAGGCCAAAAGGAAGAGCAACAAACTGGTAATGCTTGTCTAGAAAAGAGAATCTCAGGAACTGATAGTGATCCGGATGAATTGGAATATGAAGATATGCATCCTGTAAGTTTATTGTGGATATATAATGCCCTTGCTGAACAAAAGGCAGAATAGTCCTTATAGTCACCATTTTGAATGTTGGTATCCTTACATAACGATTCAATATTTTTAGATCCAGAACTAGTCTGAAGAAATTCTCCTTCTTTGGTACAATGAACAGATTTGAGTAAAACCCCAGGCCCCGTTCCAGAACTGGAACTGGCATAATTACCCCAGCTGACTCCAGATCTGAAACACTGGGTTTACTGGAATGCGTGAAAGAAAGAATCTTCTCACAGGCGGACTTACCCTGAAACCTATTCTGTACCCTAGTGAAACAATGTTCTGAATCCAAAGACTTTGAATCGAATCGATCCAAACATCTTTGAAAAATCGTAACCTGCCCCCTACCAGCTGAGCTGGAATGAGGGCCGCACCTTCATGCGGATTTGGGAGCTGGTTTTGACTTTCTGAAAGGCTTGGATTTATTCCAGACTGGAGAAGGTTTCCAAACAGAAACTGTTCCTTTAGAGGAAGTGTCAGGCTTTTGTGCCTTATTCTGACGAAAGGAACGAAAACGATTAGCAGCCCTATATTTACCTTTAGATTTTTTATCCTGAGGTAAAAAGGCTCCCTTCCCCCCCATTAACCGTTGAAATTATTGAGTCTGAGAACCAAATAATTTATATAAAGCAATGTTGACTTAGAAGTCATATCTGCATTCCAAGACTTAAGTCATAAAGCTTTTCTAGCTAAAATAGCTAAAGACATATACCTGACATCAATTCTAATGATATCGAAAATGGCATCACAAATTAAGTTATTAGCATGTTGAAGAAGTTTAACAATGCTATAAGCATTATGGTCTGACACTTGTTGCGCTAAAGCCTCCAACCAGAAAGTTGAAGCTGCAGAAACATCAGCCAAAGAAATAGCAGGTCTCAGAAAATTACCTGAACATAAATAAGCATTCCTTAGAAAGGATTCAAGCTTCCTATCTAAAGGATCTGTAAACGAAGTACTATCTGCCGTAGGAATAGTAGTACATTTAGCAAGAGTAGAAATAGCCCCATCAACTTTGGGGATTTTATCCCAAAACTCTAATCTATCAGATGGCAAAGGGTACAATTTCTTAAACCTTGGAGAAGGAGTAAATGAAGTACCCAAACTATTCCATTCCCTAGAAATTACTTCTGAAATAGCATCAGGAACTGGAAAAACTTCTGGAATAACTACATGAGGTTTAAAAACTGCATTTAAACGCTTAGTAGTTTTAATATCAAGAGGACTAGACTCCTCCATATCTAAAGCAATCAACACTTCCTTAAGTAAAGAAAGAATAAACTCCATCTTAAATAAATATGAAGATTTATCAGTGTCAATATCTGAGGAAGAATCTTCTGAATCAGATAGATCCACATCAGAAATAGATAAGTCAGAAAGATGGTGGTCATTTAAAAATTCATCTGAAATATGTGAAGATTTAAAAGACCTCTTACGTTTAGTAGAAGGAGGAACAACAGACAGAGCCTTCCGAATAGATTTAGAAACAAATTCTTTAACATTAACAGGAACATCCTGAACATTAGATGTTGAAGGAACAACAACAGGTAATGGATTATTACTCATGGAAATACTATATGCTTTTGATAGCTTATCATGACAACTATCACAAACAACAGCCGGAGGAACAGTTACCAAAAGTTTACAATAAATGCACTTAGCTTTGGTAGAACCGACATCAGGCAGCGCTTTTCCAGAAGTTGATTCTGATCCAGGGTCAGGTAGTGACATCTTGCAATATGTAAAAGAAAAAACAACATATAAAGCAAAATTATCAAATTCCTTAAATGGCAGTTTCAGGAATGGGAAAAAATGCAAAATGAAACAAGCTTCTAGAAAACCAGAAGCAACTGAAAAGTGAGACTGAAATAATGTGAAAAAAACTGGCGCCAAGAATGACGCCCATATTTTTTGGCGCCAAAAAAACATCCGCAATACACATACGTCAAAAATGACGCAATTACGATAAAACTTCCTGCGCCAACTATGACGCCGGAAATTACGACATTTTTTGTGCCAAGAATGACGCAATAAATAGAAGCATTTTCTGCACCCGCGAGCCTAACAGCCCGCAATTTTTAAAAAAAAGTCAATTGAAAATTGAAGGTAAGAAAAATTAAATTTATATGCATTTTCCCAAAATGAAACTGACAGTCTGAATGAAGGAAACAGAATTTATGTTTACCTGATAAATTACTTTCTCCAACAGTGTGTCCGGTCCACGGCGTCATCCTTACTTGTGGGATATTCTCTTCCCCAACAGGAAATGGCAAAGAGCCCAGCAAAGCTGGTCACATGATCCCTCCTAGGCTCCGCCTTCCCCAGTCATTCGACCGACGTAAAGGAGGAATATTTGCATAGGAGAAATCATATGATACCGTGGTGACTGTAGTTAAAGAAAATAAATTATCAGACCTGATTAAAAAACCAGGGCGGGCCGTGGACCGGACACACCGTTGGAGAAAGTAATTTATCAGGTAAACATAAATTCTGTTTTCTCCAACATAGGTGTGTCCGGTCCACGGCGTCATCCTTACTTGTGGGAACCAATACCAAAGCTTTAGGACACGGATGATGGGAGGGAGCAAATCAGGTCACCTAGATGGAAGGCACCACGGCTTGCAAAACCTTTCTCCCAAAAATAGCCTCAGAAGAAGCAAAAGTATCAAATTTGTAAAATTTAGTAAAAGTGTGCAGTGAAGACCAAGTCGCTGCCTTACATATCTGATCAACAGAAGCCTCGTTCTTGAAGGCCCATGTGGAAGCCACGGCCCTAGTGGAATGAGCTGTGATTCTTTCAGGAGGCTGCCGTCCGGCAGTCTCGTAAGCCAATCTGATGATGCTTTTAAGCCAAAAAGAGAGAGAGGTAGAAGTTGCTTTTTGACCTCTCCTTTTACCAGAATAAACAACAAACAAGGAAGATGTTTGTCTAAAATCCTTTGTAGCATCTAAATAGAATTTTAAAGCACGAACTACATCCAAATTGTGCAACAAACGTTCCTTCTTTGAAACTGGATTCGGACACAAAGAAGGCACGACTATCTCCTGGTTAATGTTTTTGTTAGAAACAACTTTCGGAAGAAAACCAGGTTTAGTACGCAAAACCACCTTATCTGCATGGAACACCAGATAAGGAGGAGAACACTGCAGAGCAGATAACTCTGAAACTCTTCTAGCAGAAGAAATTGCAACCAAAAACAAAATTTTCCAAGATAATAACTTAATATCAACGGAATGTAAGGGTTCAAACGGAACCCCCTGAAGAACTGAAAGAACTAAATTGAGACTCCAAGGAGGAGTCAAAGGTTTGTAAACAGGCTTGATTCTAACCAGAGCCTGAACAAAAGCTTGAACATCTGGCACAGCCGCCAGCTTTTTGTGAAGTAAAACAGACAAAGCAGAAATCTGTCCCTTCAAAGAACTTGCAGATAATCCTTTCTCCAAACCTTCTTGAAGAAAGGATAGAATCTTAGGAATTTTAATCTTGTCCCAAGGGAATCCTTTAGATTCACACCAACAGATATATCTTTTCCATATTTTATGGTAGATTTTTCTAGTTACAGGCTTTCTGGCCTGAACAAGAGTATCAATGACAGAATCTGAGAACCCTCGCTTTGATAAAATCAAGCGTTCAAACTCCAAGCAGTCAGTTGGAGTGAGACCAGATTCGGATGTTCGAACGGACCTTGAACAAGAAGGTCCCGTCTCAAAGGTAGCTTCCATGGTGGAGCCGATGACATATTCACCAGGTCTGCATACCAAGTCCTGCGTGGCCACGCAGGAGCTATCAAGATCACCGATGCCCTCTCCTGATAGATCCTGGCTACCAGCCTGGGGATGAGAGGAAACGGTGGGAATACATACGCTAGTTTGAAGGTCCAAGGTGCTACTAGTGCATCTACTAGAGTCGCCTTGGGATCCCTGGATCTGGACCCGTAGCAAGGAACCTTGAAGTTCTGACGAGAGGCCATCAGATCCATGTCTGGAATGCCCCACAACTGAGTAATTTGGGCAAAGATTTCCGGATGGAGTTCCCACTCCCCCGGATGAAATGACTGACGACTCAGAAAATCCGCTTCCCAATTTTCCACTCCTGGAATGTGGATTGCAGACAAGTGGCAGGAGTGAGACTCCGCCCATTGAATGATTTTGGTCACTTCTTCCATCGCCAGGGAACTCCTTGTTCCCCCCTGATGGTTGATGTACGCAACAGTCGTCATGTTGTCCGATTTGAAACCGTATGAATTTGGCCTTTGCTAGCTGAGGCCAAGCCTTGAGAGCATTGAATATCGCTCTTAGTTCCAGAATATTTATCGGGAGAAGAGATTCTTCCCGAGACCAAAGACCCTGAGCTTTCAGGAGTCCCCAGACCGCGCCCCAGCCCACCAGACTGGCGTCGGTCGTGACAATGACCCACTCTGGTCTGCGGAAGCTCATCCCCTGTGACAGGTTGTCCAGGGACAGCCACCAACGGAGTGAATCTCTGGTCCTCTGATCTACTTGTATCGTCGGAGACAAGTCTGTATAATCCCCATTCCACTGACTGAGCATGCACAGTTGTAATGGTCTCAGATGAATTCGCGCAAAAGGAACTATGTCCATTGCCGCGACCATCAAACCTATTACTTCCATGCACTGCGCTATGGAAGGAAGAGGAACAGAATGAAGTACTTGACAAGAGTTTAGAAGTTTTGATTTTCTGGCCTCTGTCAGAAAAATCCTCATTTCTAAGGAGTCTATTATTGTTCCCAAGAAGGGAACTTTTGTCGACGGAGATAGAGAACTTTTTTCTACGTTCACTTTCCACCCGTGAGATCTGAGAAAGGCCAGGACGATGTCCGTGTGAGCCTTTGCTTGTGGAAGGGACGACGCTTGAATCAGAATGTCGTCCAAGTAAGGTACTACTGCAATGCCCCTTGGTCTTAGCACCGCTAGAAGGGATCCCAGTACCTTTGTGAAAATTCTTGGAGCAGTGGCTAATCCGAACGGAAGTGCCACAACTGGTAATGCTTGTCCAGGAATGCGAACCTTAGGAACCGATGATGTTCCTTGTGGATAGGAATGTGTAGATACGCATCCTTTAAATCCACCGTGGTCATGAATTGACCTTCCTGGATGGAAGGAAGAATTGTTCGAATGGTTTCCATTTTGAACGATGGAACCTTGAGAAACTTGTTTAGGATCTTGAGATCTAAGATTGGTCTGAATGTTCCCTCTTTTTTGGGAACTATAAACAGAACCCCATCCCTTGTTCTCCTAATGGAACAGGATGAATCACTCCCATTTTTAACAGGTCTTCTACACAATGTAAGAATGCCTGTTTTTTTATGTGGTCTGAAGACAATTGAGACCTGTGGAACCTCCCCCTTGGGGGAAGCCCCTTGAATTCCAGAAGATAACCTTGGGAGACTATTTCCAGCGCCCAAGGATCCAGAACATCTCTTGCCCAAGCCTGAGCGAAGAGAGAGAGTCTGCCCCCCACCAGATCCGGTCCCGGATCGGGGGCCAACATCTCATGCTGTCTTGGTAGCAGTGGCAGGTTTCTTGGCCTGCTTACCCTTGTTCCAGCCTTGCATTGGCCTCCAGGCTGGCTTGGCTTGAGAAGTATTACCCTCTTGCTTAGAGGATGTAGCACTTGTGGCTGGTCCGTTTCTGCGAAAGGGACGAAAATTTGGTTTATTTTTAGCCTTGAAAGACCTATCCTGAGGAAGGGCGTGGCCCTTACCCCCAGTGATATCAGAAATAATCTCTTTCAAGTCAGGGCCAAACAGCGTTTTCCCCTTGAAAGGAATGTTAAGCAATTTATTCTTGGAAGACGCATCCGCTGACCAAGATTTTAGCCAAAGCGCTCTGCGCGCCACAATAGCAAACCCAGAATTTTTCGCCGCTAATCTAGCCAATTGCAAAGTGGCGTCTAAGGTGAAAGAGTTAGCCAATTTGAGAGCATGAATTCTGTCCAAAATCTCCTCATAAGAAGAATCTTTATTGAGCGCCTTTTCTAGTTCATCGAACCAGAAACACGCTGCTGTAGTGACAGGAACAATGCATGAAATTGGTTGCAGAAGGTAACCTTGCTGAACAAACATCTTTTTAAGCAAACCCTCTAATTTTTTATCCATAGGATCTTTGAAAGCACAACTATCTTCTATGGGTATAGTGGTGCGTTTGTTTAGAGTAGAAACCGCCCCCTCGACCTTGGGGACTGTCTGCCATAAGTCCTTTCTGGGGTCGACCATAGGAAACAATTTCTTGAATATAGGGGGAGGGACGAAAGGTATGCCGGGCCTTTCCCATTCTTTGTTTACAATATCCGCCACCCGCTTGGGTATAGGAAAAGCTTCGGGGGGCCCCGGGACCTCTAGGAACTTGTCCATCTTACATAATTTCTCTGGAATGACCAAATTCTCACAATCATCCAGAGTAGATAACACCTCCTTAAGCAGAGCGCGGAGATGTTCCAATTTAAATTTGAATGTAATCACATCAGGTTCAGCTTGTTGAGAAATTTTCCCTGAATCTGAAATTTCTCCCTCAGACAAAACCTCCCTTGCCCCCTCAGACTGGTGTAGGGGCATTTCAGAACCAATATCATCAGCGTCCTCATGCTCTTCCGTATTTTCTAAAACAGAGCAGTCGCGCTTTCGCTGATAAGTGGGCATTTTGGCTAAAATGTTTTTGATAGAATTATCCATTACAGCCGTTAATTGTTGCATAGTAAGGAGTATTGGCGCACTAGATGTACTAGGGGCCTCCTGTGTGGGCAAGACTGGCGTAGACGAAGGAGGGGGATGATGCAGTACCATGCTTACTCCCCTCACTTGAGGAATCATCTTGGGCATCATTTTCTCTAAATTTTGTGTCACATAAATCACATCTATTTAAATGAGAAGGAACCTTGGCTTCCCCACATACAGAACACAGTCTATCTGGTAGTTCAGACATGTTAAACAGGCATAAACTTGATAACAAAGTACAAAAAACGTTTTAAAATAAAACCGTTACTGTCACTTTAAATTTTAAACTGAACACACTTTATTACTGCAAATGTGAAAAAGTATGAAGGAATTGTTCAAAATTCACCAAAATTTCACCACAGTGTCTTAAAGCCTTAAAAGTATTGCACACCAAATTTGAAAGCTTTAACTCTTAAAATAACGGAACCGGAGCCGTTTTTATATTTAACCCCTATAAAGTCCCTGGTATCTGCTTTGCTGAGACCCAACCAAGCCCAAAGGGGAATACGATACCAAATGACGCCTTCAGAAAGCCTTTTCTATGTATCAGAGCTCCTCACACATGCATCTGCATGTCATGCTTCCCAAAAACAAGTGCGCAATAGAGGCGCGAAAATGAGGCTCTGCCT
>NC_069500.1:1155413309-1155520809 GCF_027579735.1 Bombina bombina | reverse complement strand
TTTACACAGTGCACAAACAGCTCACACACAAAGCTAGTCTATTCTCTATGGGTTTAATGCTAGTGGTAAAATTCCCAAGGCAGGGTTCCTAGTAGAATGGCGCATACTTTCTAGTCATAGCAAAATCTCTAAGCACCACGAAAAGGAAACACAAACACAGAAAAAACAGCGTAGCACTTATTTGAATGTAGATTAGAATCTCACAGGAGAAGGAACCATTTTTCATACAATTGCTTTAAAGAAAATGATCACAGATACACCAACCAGGTTTATGCTGGTGCTTGTGAGATATGCTGGTGCTTGTGAGGTATCTCTATTCCAGTTAGAATTCTGCATTTGGTATTTAACTAGAAGCTTTCAGAGGGGGGTTAAACACTGCTTTGCATATGGGTTAAAGAGGTAGTTAAACAATGCAATCTGCCAGAAAGAAGTAAAGGGTGACAAATATATAAGGGAAACAAAACATAAAATGGGCTGAGGGTGCAGCAATAAAATAAAAAAATGATCCCATATAATTGAACAGCGTGCTCTATCTGAATCACGAAAGTTTAATTTTTACTTTAGTGGTCCATAGTGATAAAATGTTTTCCTTTAGAAAATGTATCACAAATTACAACTTTCTACACACAAAAAACAAACGTACTGCAATACTCTTGATTGGATACTAGAAAAGCAATGCTGGGAAACATTTAGGGGTGTATAAAAGCAATGATTTATTAAAAATAAAATTAGATTATTTATTTATTATTATTATTATTATAAATAATGTTTTTGAGGGAAAATCTTTCTAAAGACAATTTCTATTTAAGATACAATAAAATCTAAAGGTTATTCATCCTATATAGATTTGTTTTTCCATTAGATAGCAAGATGCTGTATGGCTGTAATGCTTTATGTCACAATGTCATGCTCTCCCAGAGGTTCCTGTCAGATTATTTTGGTTAATTTTTCGATCTTGAAGATATCACATATTACAGGTTTTTTTAGTTCTCAAAAACGGTTAATTTGTGTCTGCAGTAATAACATGTCCCACCATCACAGTGAAAAATAACAATAATAAAAATAGACTTTAAAGAGACATAATCATTTCAGAATTATTTCTATTATCAAATTTGATTCACTCGCTTGGTACCTTTTGTTGAAGAAGAGCTATACTCTACTGGGGCCTAGCATTGAGTTAGACAGTGATAAGCAGCTAGCTCACAGTAGTGCATTACTTCTGGGTCTACCTATGTATGCTTTTCAACAATGGATACTAGAGAACAAAGCAAATTTGAGAATAAAAGTAAATTGGAAAATTGCATATTCTCTCAATCATAAAAGTTTAATTTTGACTTTGCTGTCCCTTTAAATGCCATTGCTCTCTTGCACATGCATGTACACAGAATCAACCCATACTAAGTTTCAAGAAGCTCAATGAATAGAAGATTGTTTGGGGTGGCATGGATCTGCACAAGGAACTAAGTGTGGGGAGGGGCAAGCAGTAAAATGAAAAATAATGTTATTGTTTTAGTTAAATAAAACTATTGTAATTGTTATTATTAACCCCTTAACGACGCATGTCGTACAGGGTACGTCGCACACAACCTGGTCTTAAAAGACCAGCGACGTACCCTGTACGACATTAGGGGTTTAAAGCGGCTGGAAGCGATCCTGCTCGCTTCCAGCCGCTTTCCGGTTATTGCAGGATGCCTCGATATCGAGGCATCCTGCAATAACACCCCTGGGCCATCCGATGCAGAGAGAGACACTCTGTGGCCCTCTCTGCACCGAACATCGATGGCCGGTATCGTTGGTGGGTGGGAGCTGACTTGGGAGGCGGGTGGGCGGCCATCGATGGGCCGGGTAATGTAGAGGGGGGGCGGGATCGGGGGCGTGGCCGATGGGAGCACGCACAGGCGTGCGTGCACGGGGCGGGAGCTGGTTGGAACTGCTACACTACAGAAAAGTTTTGTTTGTATAAGTGGGGGAAAGGGGTATTTTAATGTTTTTAAAAAAAACAATCGAAGGTATCTAGGAGGGGGTGGGGGGGGAGCTACACAACAGAAAATGGGAACATTTTTAAAAAAAAATACAATTTTATTCTAAACTGGGTACAGGCAGACAGCTGCCAGTACCCAAGATGGCGCCCATTAAGGCAGAGGAGGAGGGTTAGAGAGCTGTTTGGTGGGGGATCAGTCAGGTTGGGGGCTAAGGGGGGGTCCTACAGCATATGTAAATATGCTTAAAAAAAAAAGCCTAAATATACCTTATTTTAGCACTGGCAGAGTTGCTCCCAGTACTAAAGATGGCGGGGACAATTGTGGGGTGGGGGAGGGAAGAGAGCTGTTTGGGAGGGATCAGGGGGTCTGATGTTTCAGTTGGGAGGCTGAGCTCTACACTAAAGCTAAAATTAACCCTGCAAGCTCCCTACAAGCTACATAATTAACCCCTTCACTGCTAGCCATAATACACGTGTGATGCGCAGCGGCATTTAGCGGCCTTCTAAGTACCAAAAAGCAACGCCAAAGCCATATATGTCTGCTATTTCTGAACAAAGGGGATCCCAGAGAAGCATTTACAACCATTTGTGCCATAATTGCACAAGCCGTTTGTAAATTATTTCAGTGAGAAACCTAAAATTGTGAAAAATTTAAAGTTTTTTTTAATTTGATCGCATTTGGCAGTGAAATGGTGGCATGAAATATACCAAAATGGGCCTAGATCAATACTTGGGGTTGTCTACTACACTAAAGCTAAAATTACCCCAAAAAGCTCCCTACATGCTCTCTAATTAACCCCTTCACTGCTGGGCATAATACACGTGTGGTGCACAGTGGCATTTAGCGGCCTTCTAATTACCAAAAAGCAACACCAAAGCCATATATGTCTGCTATTTCTGAACAAAGGGGATCCCAGAGAAGCATTTACAACCATTTATGCCAAAATGGCACAAGCTGTTTGTAAATAATTTCAGTGAGAAACCAAAAGTTTGTGAAAAAATTTGTGAAAAAGTGAACTATTTTTTGTATTTGATCGCATTTGGCGGTGAAATGGTGGCATGAAACATACCAAAATTGACCTAGATCAATACTTTGGGATGTCTACTAAAATAAAATATATACATGTCAATGGATATTCAGGGATTCCTGAAAGATATCAGTGTTCCAATGTAACTAGCGCTTATTTTGAAAAAAAAAAAAATGGCTTGGAAATAGCAAAGTGCTACTTGTATTTATGGCCCTATAACTTGCAAAAAAAGCAAAGAACATGTAAACATTGGGTATTTCTAAACTCAGGACAAAATTTATAAACTATTTAGCATGGGTGTTTTTTGGTGGTTGTAGATGTGTAACAGATTTTGGGGTCAAAGTTAGAAAAAGTGTGTTTTACTATAAAAAATTATGAGAAAAAAATGGAAAATTATAAGATATGATGAAAATAATGGTATCTCTAGAAAGTCCATTTAATGGCGAAAAAAACAGAATTTATGTTTACCTGATAAATTTCTTTCTCCAACGGTGTGTCCGGTCCACGGCGTCATCCTTACTTGTGGGATATTCTCTTCCCCAACAGGAAATGGCAAAGAGCCCAGCAAAGCTGGTCACATGATCCCTCCTAGGCTCCGCCTACCCCAGTCATTCGACCGACGTTAAGGAGGAATATTTGCATAGGAGAAACCATATGGTACCGTGGTGACTGTAGTTAAAGAAAATAAAATATCAGACCTGATTAAAAAAACCAGGGCGGGCCGTGGACCGGACACACCGTTGGAGAAAGAAATTTATCAGGTAAACATAAATTCTGTTTTCTCCAACATAGGTGTGTCCGGTCCACGGCGTCATCCTTACTTGTGGGAACCAATACCAAAGCTTTAGGACACGGATGAAGGGAGGGAGCAAATCAGGTCACCTAAATGGAAGGCACCACGGCTTGCAAAACCTTTCTCCCAAAAATAGCCTCAGAAGAAGCAAAAGTATCAAACTTGTAAAATTTGGTAAAAGTGTGCAGTGAAGACCAAGTCGCTGCCCTACATATCTGATCAACAGAAGCCTCGTTCTTGAAGGCCCATGTGGAAGCCACAGCCCTAGTGGAATGAGCTGTGATTCTTTCGGGAGGCTGCCGTCCGGCAGTCTCGTAAGCCAATCTGATGATGCTTTTAATCCAAAAAGAGAGAGAGGTAGAAGTTGCTTTTTGACCTCTCCTTTTACCTGAATAAACAACAAACAAGGAAGATGTTTGTCTAAAATCCTTTGTAGCATCTAAATAGAATTTTAGAGCGCGAACAACATCCAAATTGTGCAACAAACGTTCCTTCTTTGAAACTGGTTTTGGACACAGAGAAGGTACGATAATCTCCTGGTTAATGTTTTTGTTAGAAACAACTTTTGGAAGAAAACCAGGTTTAGTACGTAAAACCACCTTATCTGCATGGAACACCAGATAAGGAGGAGAACACTGCAGAGCAGATAATTCTGAGACTCTTCTAGCAGAAGAAATCGCAACTAAAAACAAAACTTTCCAAGATAATAACTTAATATCAACGGAATGTAAGGGTTCAAACGGAACCCCCTGAAGAACTGAAAGAACTAAATTGAGACTCCAAGGAGGAGTCAAAGGTTTGTAAACAGGCTTGATTCTAACCAGAGCCTGAACAAAGGCTTGAACATCTGGCACATCTGCCAGCTTTTTGTGAAGTAATACCGACAAGGCAGAAATCTGTCCCTTCAGGGAACTTGCAGATAATCCTTTTTCCAATCCTTCTTGAAGGAAGGATAGAATCCTAGGAATCTTAACCTTGTCCCAAGGGAATCCTTTAGATTCACACCAACAGATATATTTTTTCCAAATTTTGTGGTAAATCTTTCTAGTCACAGGCTTTCTGGCCTGAACAAGAGTATCGATAACAGAATCTGAGAATCCTCGCTTCGATAAAATCAAGCGTTCAATCTCCAAGCAGTCAGCTGGAGTGAAACCAGATTCGGATGTTCGAACGGACCCTGAACAAGAAGGTCTCGTCTCAAAGGTAGCTTCCAAGGTGGAGCCGATGACATATTCACCAGATCTGCATACCAAGTCCTGCGTGGCCACGCAGGAGCTATCAAGATCACCGACACCCTCTCCTGCTTGATCCTGGCTATCAGCCTGGGGATGAGAGGAAATGGCGGGAACACATAAGCTAGTTTGAAGGTCCAAGGTGCTACTAGTGCATCCACTAGAGCCGCCTTGGGATCCCTGGATCTGGCCCCGTAGCAAGGAACTTTGAAGTTCTGACGAGAGGCCATCAGATCCATGTCTGGAATGCCCCACAGGTGAGTGACTTGGGCAAAGATTTCCGGATGGAGTTCCCACTCCCCCGGATGCAATGTCTGCCGACTCAGAAAATCCGCTTCCCAATTTTCCACTCCTGGGATGTGGATAGCAGACAGGTGGCAGGAGTGAGACTCCGCCCAAAGAATAATTTTGGTTACTTCTTCCATCGCTAGGGAACTCCTTGTTCCCCCCTGATGGTTGATGTACGCAACAGTCGTCATGTTGTCTGATTGAAACCGTATGAACCTGGTCCTCGCAAGCTGGGGCCAGGCCTGGAGAGCATTGAATATCGCTCTCAGTTCCAGAATATTTATCGGTAGAAGAGATTCTTCCCGAGACCAAAGACCCTGAGCTTTCAGGGATCCCCAGACCGCGCCCCAGCCTATCAGACTGGCGTCGGTCGTGACAATGACCCACTCTGGTCTGTGGAACATCATCCCTTGAGACAGATTGTCCAGGGACAGCCACCAACGGAGTGAGTCTCTGGTTCTCTGATTTACTTGTATCTTCGGAGACAAGTCTGTATAGTCCCCATTCCACTGACTGAGCATGCACAGTTGTAATGGTCTTAGATGAATGCGCGCAAAAGGAACTATGTCCATCGCCGCCACCATCAACCCGATCACTTCCATGCACTGAGCTATGGAAGGAAGAGGAACGGAATGAAGTATCCGACAAGAGTCCAGAAGCTTTGTTTTTCTGGCCTCTGTTAGAAAGATCCTCATTTCTAAGGAGTCTATAATTGTTCCCAAGAAGGGAACCCTTGTTGACGGGGATAGAGAACTCTTTTCCACGTTCACTTTCCAGCCGTGAGATTTGAGAAAGGCCAGGACAATGTCCGTGTGAGCCTTTGCTTGAGGAAGGGACGACGCTTGAATCAGAATGTCGTCCAGGTAAGGTACTACTGCAATGCCCCTTGGTCTTAGCACCGCCAGAAGGGACCCTAGTACCTTTGTGAAAATCCTTGGAGCAGTGGCTAATCCGAAAGGAAGCGCCACGAACTGGTAATGTTTGTCCAGGAATGCAAACCTTAGGAACCGATGATGTTCCTTGTGGATAGGAATATGTAGATACGCATCCTTTAAATCCACCGTGGTCATGAATTGACCTTCCTGGATGGAAGGAAGGATAGTTCGAATGGTTTCCATCTTGAACGATGGGACCTTGAGAAATTTGTTTAAGATCTTGAGATCTAGGATTGGTCTGAACGTTCCCTCTTTTTTGGGAACTATGAACAGATTGGAGTAGAACCCCATCCCTTGTTCTCTTAATGGAACAGGATGAATCACTCCCATTTTTAACAGGTCTTCTACACAATGTAAGAACGCCTGTCTTTTTATGTGGTCTGAAGACAACTGCGACCTGTGGAACCTCCCCCTTGGGGGAAGTCCCTTGAATTCCAGAAGATAACCCTGGGAGACTATTTCTAGCGCCCAAGGATCCAGAACATCTCTTGCCCAAGCCTGAGCGAAGAGAGAGAGTCTGCCCCCCACCAGATCCGGTCCCGGATCGGGGGCCAATATTTCATGCTGTCTTGGTAGCAGTGGCAGGTTTCTTGGCCTGCTTTCCCTTGTTCCAGCCTTGCATTGGTCTCCAAGCTGGCTTGGCCTGAGAAGTATTACCCTCTTGCTTAGAGGACGTAGCACCTTGGGCTGGTCCGTTTTTACGAAAGGGACGAAAATTAGGTCTATTTTTTGCCTTGAAAGGCCGATCCTGAGGAAGGGCGTGGCCCTTACCCCCAGTGATATCAGAGATAATCTCTTTCAAGTCAGGACCAAACAACGTTTTCCCCTTGAAAGGAATGTTTAGTAGCTTGTTCTTGGAAGACGCATCAGCCGACCAAGATTTCAACCAAAGCGCTCTGCGCGCCACAATAGCAAACCCAGAGTTCTTAGCCGCTAACTTAGCCAATTGCAAAGAGGCGTCTAGAGTGAAAGAATTAGCCAATTTGAGAGCATTGATTCTGTCCATAATCTCCTCATAAGGAGGAGAGTCACTATCGAGCACCCTAAGCAGTTCATCAAACCAGAAATATGCGGCAGTAGTGACAGGGACAATGCAAGAAATGGGTTGTAGAAGGTAACCCTGCTGAACAAACATCTTTTTAAGCAAACCTTCTAATTTTTTATCCATAGGATCTTTGAAAGCACAACTATCCTCTATTGGAATAGTGGTGCGTTTGTTTAAAGTAGAAACCGCTCCCTCGACCTTGGGGACTGACTGCCATAAGTCCTTTCTGGGGTCGACCATAGGAAACAATTTTTTAAATATGGGGGGAGGGACGAAAGGAATACCGGGCCTTTCCCATTCTTTATTAACAATGTCCGCCACCCGCTTGGGTATAGGAAAAGCTTCTGGGAGCCCCGGCACCTCTAGGAACTTGTCCATTTTACATAGTTTCTCTGGGATGACTAAATTTTCACAATCATCCAGAGTGGATAATACCTCCTTAAGCAAAATGCGGAGATGTTCCAATTTAAATTTAAATGTAATCACATCAGATTCAGCCTGCTGAGAAATGTTCCCTAAATCAGTAATTTCTCCCTCAGACAAAACCTCCCTGGCCCCCTCAGATTGGGTTAGGGGCCCTTCAGAGATATTAATATCAGCGTCGTCATGCTCTTCAGTAACTAAAACAGAGCAGCCACGCTTACGCTGACAAGGGTTCATTTTGGCTAAAATGTTTTTGACAGAATTATCCATTACAGCCGTTAATTGTTGCATAGTAAGGAGTATTGGCGCGCTAGATGTACTAGGGGCCTCCTGAGTGGGCAAGACTCGTGTAGACGAAGGAGGGAATGATGCAGTACCATGCTTACTCCCCTCACTTGAGGAATCATCTTGGGCATCATTGTCATTATCACATAAATCACATTTATTTAAATGAATAGGAATTCTGGCTTCCCCACATTCAGAACACAGTCTATCTGGCAGTTCAGACATGTTAAACAGGCATAAACTTGATCAGAAAGTACAAAAAACGTTTTAAAATAAAACCGTTACTGTCACTTTAAATTTTAAACTGAACACACTTTATTACTGCAATTGCGAAAAAACATGAAGGAATTGTTCAAAATTCACCAAATTTTCACCACAGCGTCTTAAAGCCTTGAAAATATTGCACACCAATTTTGGAAGCTTTAACCCTTAAAATAACGGAACCGGAGCCGTTTTAAGCTTTAAACCCCTTTACAGTCCCTGGTATCTGCTTTGCTGAGACCCAACCAAACCCAAAGGGGAATACGATACCAAATGACGCCTTCAGAAGTCTTTTCTAAGTATCAGAGCTCCTCTCACATGCGACTGCATGCCATGCCTCTCAAAAACAAGTGCGCAACACCGGCGCGAAAATGAGACTCTGCCTATGCTTGGGGAAAGCCCCTAAAGAATAAGGTGTCTAAAACAGTGCCTGCCGATATTATTATATCAAAATACCCAGATAAAATGATTCCTCAAGGCTAAATATGTGTTAATAATCAATCGATTTAGCCCAGAAAAAGTCTACAGTTTAAATAAGCCCTTGTGAAGCCCTTATTTACAATCGTAATAAACATGGCTTACCGGATCCCATAGGGAAAATGACAGCTTCCAGCATTACATCGTCTTGTTAGAATGTGTCATACCTCAAGCAGCAAGAGACTGCAAACTGTTCCCCCAACTGAAGTTAATTGCTCTCAACAGTCCTGTGTGGAACAGCCATGGATTTTAGTTACGGTTGCTAAAATCATTTTCCTCATACAAACAGAATTCTTCATCTCTTTTCTGTTTCTGAGTAAATAGTACGTACCAGCACTATTTGAAAATAACAAACTCTTGATTGAATAATGAAAAACTACAGTTAAACACTAAAAAACTCTAAGCCATCTCCGTGGAGATGTTGCCTGTACAACGGCAAAGAGAATGACTGGGGTAGGCGGAGCCTAGGAGGGATCATGTGACCAGCTTTGCTGGGCTCTTTGCCATTTCCTGTTGGGGAAGAGAATATCCCACAAGTAAGGATGACGCCGTGGACCGGACACACCTATGTTGGAGAAAACTGTATATAATATGTGTGGGTACAGTAAATAAGTAAGAGGAAAATGACAGCTAAACACAAACACCGCAAAAATTTAAAAATAGCCTTGGTCCCAAACGGACAGAAAATTGAAAAGTGCTGTGGTCATTAAGGGGTTAAATTCATCATTCTTTTACTTCCAATAAAGTATAGCTCTGAAAAGTTGATCAAATATGAACGATTAACCTATTAAACTGGAGATAGTTCACCTCCCAATAATTGTACAGTGTTCATTTCAATGATCTATCTGTGCATATCTAATTATGTATAACCAAACATTAATGGTCTGGTATAATTGGAAACATAATCTGAAAAGTTATTATTCTAAAAATGAAAACCATGATTTAAATCAGTTTAATTTCAATCAAATCCACCCTGATAAATATAATACAGAGAAGAACATTATTTCTGTAAACACCCTTGTAACTAAGATAAATACCAAACAAAAAGCAAAAGGTGTGCAGCAGAGACAATAGCTTAGAAAATTGAATTCAAGTGAGCAGTTATTACTAAGAAATCTGGTCCACCCTTGACGTATTATAAATACCAAGGTATAGTAACATCATCCCTGACAGTAACTATCTGTGCTAATTAGACTTAATACAGGGAGAGACAGACAAAGCATCTTATTTGTGACCTACTTAATAAAATGACATTGTATTGGTTAACCTCTTCACTGCCAGATGATGTAGTCTTACAGTTTTGCTCATTTCAAAATATGAGCTTTTTTCCTATACAGAAGTCTTCACAATTACCAAATTCTGACAGAGACAGAAATTCAGTGAAACATAATGTATGTATTTTTGTAAGTCAAAGACACAGCTGCCTCCAGCACTTTCAGCTGCCTGTTGCCAGTCCAGAGCAGATACAGGTGCAACTCCAGCAGCATGTGTTGTGTGGGATGTGAAAAGAGCAAGAGGCAGTCGTGCCTTTGGTGTTATCAACCATTTCAAAGAAGGCTTTTTAATGGGTGTCTGATTTATTTCACTCATCGGTCAACTGCTTAAACCACTGCTCTTGTGGGAACGTATGTCCTTTTAAGACTAAGGGCCCAATTTTTAAAAACTCACTGGCATGTAGCAAAATTATCTGACTGAAAAAAGGGGGCTGAAACTGCAAAGCCACCCCTCCCCCCCCCCCCCCCGAGTGTTGAGCTGCCTCCCAAAGAATGTAATGAAGCTGTCTAGAATTAAAAATCGTGAAGGGAGCAAGAATTTAACAGGGAGCACCTGGCACTGACAAGGCAAATACGAATCAAATTTAGCTTTTTTTGGTGTACTTTAACACGCATTCCGTATTTTCAGACAATCTTGGCAGCATACATTTGTTGAGATAAAACAATGAGTCCTGCAGGGATAAATGCTTTGAAATTAAAGGGATATTAAAGAAAATAAAAAATTCCTTTTTGAATCAGACAGAGCATACAGTTTTAAAAAGGTCTCCAATTTACTTATATCATTAAATTTATTGTGTTCCCATTGTATTCTTTATTAAGATACCTAGGTAGATGGCTAGACTAGATGGCACCCCGGACGTGCACACTCCTGAGCTTGTGTCCCTGGTTTTAAACAACAGATACTAAGAGAACAAATACATTTGATAATATCAGAAAATAAAAAGTTGTTTAAAAATGTACGCTCTATCTGGATCATGTAATTTTGTACTTTTTCGTAAGATTATAAAATCATATTTTAAAATTACATTGTATTAAAGTGAAAGTCAATCCTAGCGTTTTTTGAAACAAATAAAGGGGACTTTCATTCATGAAGTATAAGATACTTCATGTAGAAAGCTCCTTTATTTGTTTCAAGCGATCGCCGTTCTGAGCTGCTAAGGAAGCACAAGGCAGATCAATGTTTTGCTTGAGAGGTGACGTTTTCACCTCTTAGCCAATAGCCATGCGGTAAATCCGACTATTTGCTAAGAGGTGAAAACGTCACCTCTTAGCAAAAATCTTTTTCCAGTGGGCTTTGTTAGCAGCTAAGAACGGCAATCAGTTGAAACAAATAAAGGAGCTTTCTACATGAAGTACCATATACTTCATGAATGAAAGTCCCCTTTATTTGTTTCAATAGTCAATCCTAGTGTTTCAAAAACGCTAGGATTGACTCACTTTAAATAAGATTTTTACAGTATACATTAAAAATAAATTTTCCTGCTCCATTTTATACTTAAAGATTTGAATTTTACTGCATACTTTTAATACGAGTCCGGTTATAAGCCGCATTCATTGTATTTAAAATCATTTTGTGATGTGAGCTAAATGTTATTACATGATGGCTATGTAAAGTTTACAATGCTAGTCCATGCTTATTCTACCTTCTGACTGTTGCACAATCTCCACCTGACTGGCACCCACGAGACATGTATACACACACACCACCACTAAAATATAATTTATGTAAGAACTTACCTGATAAATTAATTTCTTTCATATTGGCAAGAGTCCATGAGCTAGTGACGTATGGGATATACAATCCTACCAGGAGGGGCAAAGTTTCCCAAACCTCAAAATGCCTATAAATACACCCCTCACCACACCCACAATTCAGTTTAACGAATAGCCAAGTAGTGGGGTGATAAAGAAAGGAGTAAAAAGCATCAACAAAGGAATTTGGAAATAATTGTGCTTTATACAAAAAAATCATAACCACCATAAAAAAGGGGTGGGCTTCATGGAATCTTGTCATTATGAAAGAAATGAATTTATCAGGTAAGTTCTTACATAAATTAAGTTTTCTTTCCTGTAATTGGCAAAAGTCCATGAGCTAGTGACGTATGGGATAGCAATACCCAAGATGTGGAACTCCACGCAAGAGTCACTAGAGAGGGAGGGATAAAAATAAAAACAGCCATTTTCCGCTGAAAAAATTAATACACAATCCAAAATATAAGTTTATTCTCATAAATAAAAGGAAAAAACTTAAATCAAAAGCAGAAGAATCAAACTGAAACAGCTGCCTGAAGAACTTTTCTATCAAAAACTGCTTCCGAAGACGCAAATACATCAAAACGGTAGAATTTAGTAAATGTATGCAAAGAAGACCAAGTTGCTGCTTTGCAAATCTGATCCAATGAAGCTTCATTCTTAAAATCCCACGAAGTAGAGACTGATTTAGAAGTATGAGCTGTAATTCTCTGAGGCGGAGCTTGACCCGACTCCAAATAAGCTTGATGAATCAAAAACTTTAACCATGAAGCCAAGGAAACAGCAGAAGCCTTCTGACCTTTCCTAGAACTAGAAAATATAACAGACTAGAAGTCTTCTTGAAATCTTTAGTAGCTTCAACATAATATTTCAAAGCTCTTACCACATCTAAAGAATGTAAGGATCTCTCCAAAGAATTCTTAGGATTAGGACACAAGGAAGGGACAACAATTTATCTATTAATGTTGTTGGAATTCACAACCTTAGGTAAAAATTTAAATAAAGTCCGCAAAACCGCCTTATCCTGATGAAAAATCAGAAAAGGAGATTCACAAGAGAGCGGATAATTCAGAAACTCTTCTAGCAGAAGAGATGGCCAAAAGAAACAACACTTTCCAAGAAAGTAGTTTAATGTCCAATGCATAGGCTCAAAACGGAGGAGCCTGTAAAGCCTTCAAAACTAAATTAAGACTCCAAGGACGAGAGTTTGATTTAATGACAGGCTTGATACGAACCAAAGCCTGCACAAAATAATGACTATCAGGAAGTTTAGCAATCTTTCTGTGAAATAAAACAGAAAGAGCAGAGATTTGTCCTTTCAAGGAACTTGCAGACAAACCTTTATCCAAACCATCCTGAAGAAACTGTAAAATTCTAGGAATTCTAAAAGAATGCCAAGAGAATTTATGAGAACACCATGAAATGTAAGTCTTCCAAACTCTATTATAAATCTTTCTAGAAACAGATTTACGAGCCTGCAACATAGTATTAATCACTGAGTCAGAGAAACCTCTATGACTAAGCACTAAGCGTTCAATCTCCATACATTCAAATTTAATGATTTGAGATCCTGATGGAAAAACGGACCTTGAGGTAGAAGGTCTGGCCTTAATGGAAGTGGCCAAGGTTGGAAACTGGACATCTGAACAAGATCCGCATAACAAAACCCGTAAGGCCATGCTGGAGCTACCAGCAGCACAAACGATTGCTCCATGATGATCTTGGAAATCACTCTTGGAATAAGAACTAGAGGCGGGAAAATATAAGCAGGTTGACAACACCAAGGAAGTGTCAATGCATCCACTGCTTCCACCTGAGGATCCCTGGACCTGGATAGGTACCTGGGAAGTTTTTTGTTTAGATGAGATGCCATCAGATCTATTTCTGGAAGCCCCCACATCTGAACAATTTGAGAAAACACATCTGGGTGGAGAGACCATTCTCCCGGATGTAAAGTCTGACGACTGAGGTAATCCGCTTCCCAATTGTCTATACCTGGGATATGAACTACAGAAATTAGACAGGAGCTGGATTCCGCCCAAACAAGTATCCGAGATACTTCTTTCATAGCTTGAGGACTGAGTCTCACCCTGAGGATTGATATATGCTCCAGTTGTTTGGTACAGAGTGGAAGTAGTATGTGATGGGTACACTCACATTTGCTGTGGCACCCCTAGTGGTGCAGAAGGAGAAATATGGGATCAATTAGCAGTCACCCAGAAGACTGACCTCCAGTGGTTATTCAGTAATCTGCAGGGAGTGGTAGAAACACAGAGGTGCCTATATGGCCTAGTACTGCTTATGTAGGCAAGTAAATATCCAACAATTATAAATATTGCACTCACATTTAGAAGAGTACCTTCAATGGTGCGCTCAGGGCAGACTGGGATCAATATAGTCACCCAGCAGACTTATCTCAAGCAATCTAGAACTCCCAGTGATCCAAGAGTGATGAATAGATCAGGTGCGATTAGGAAATAAACCGACAGCAAGTGGTAAGTATTAATAAAACTTGGATATTTACTTGCCTATACTAGGCCATATAGGCACCTCTGTGTTTCACCACTTCCTGCAGATTACTGCATAACCACTAGAGGTCAGTCTTCTGGGTGACTGCTAATTGATCCCAGATCGCTCCTTCTGCACCACTAGGGGTGCCACAGCTAATGTGAGTGTACCCATCACATACTACTTCCACTCTGTACCAAACAATATTGGGCCATGTGGCGCTTCTTTGTTTTTGTATTGTTTGTAGATCACTGAATCTGGATCATGGCCTGGATCCTCCACAGATAGCTGCCTAGACCTACATCATCATTCTATTTAAGTGGACTCTGTTACACATGCGTTTTGGCATTAATTGTGTTAGATTTTGCACACTATTAACAAAAGATATAATCTATAGCTTTAATAACATTTTTACCACCCTTTGAATGATAGTATATAGATTTTTCCAATAAGGTTGGTATCCTCTCCATTTGTCTATTAACTGTGACACTCATAGTATTTTAATTCTATATAGATATACCATTGCTGTCACTGATGTTATTTTACATACCAATTTCTTGTGGGTGTTAAATTACCTTTGAGACATAGAGGATAATAGATATATACTTACTATTTTATATATATAGGTTTGTGTAAAATCTCTGCACATATACGATTGGTATTTATACGTGTATCGTACTCTCCTGATTACTACACTTACGATCTCATATACATAAGAATACACACACTAATTTATAAGGGCGCCCCCTATCTTTTTTATTTTTCTATATGCCACAGTTGTGACATTGTCTAAAAACAAATGAACGGGTCTCTCTTCAACAGAGGCCAAAATTGAAGAGCCCTGAGAATCGCACAGAGTTCCAAAATATTGATTGGTAATCTCGCCTCTAGAGATTTCCAAACTCCTTGTGCTGTCAGAGATCCCCAAACAGCTCACCAACCTGAAAGACTTGCATCTGTTGTGATCACAGTCCAGGTTGGACGGACGAAAGAGGCCCCTAAAATTATACGATGGTGATCTAACCACCAAGTCAGAGAAAGTCGAACATTGGGATTTAAGGATATTAATTGTGATATCCTTGTATAATCCCTGCACCATTGGTTCAGCATACAAAGCTGGAGAGATCTCATATGAAAATGAGCAAAGGGGATCATGTCCGATGCTGCAGTCATGAGACCTAAAACTTCCATGCACATAGCTACTGAAGGGAATGACTGAGACTGAATGTTCCGACAAGCTGCAACCAATTTCAAACGTCTCTTGTCTGTTAGAGACAAAGTCATGGATACTGAATCTATCTGGAAACCTAAAAAGGTTACTCTTGTCTGAGGAATCAAAGAACGTTTTGGTAAATTGATCCTCCAACCATGTCTTCTGCAGAATCTCACACGTATCAACTAGTGGTTGTTTCTGCGAACGTAATGACTGAGCGAGTACCCAGATATCATCCAAATAAGGAAATACCGCAATACCCCGCTCTGATTACAGAGAGTAGGGCACCTAGAACCTTTAAAAAGATTCTTGGAGCTGTCGCTAGGCCAAAAGGAAGAGCAACATATTGGTAATGCTTGTCTAGAAAAGAGAATCTCAGGAACTAATAGTGATCTGGATGAATCGGAATATGAAGATATACATCCTGTAAGTCTATTGTGGACATAAAATGCCCTTGCTGAACAAAAGGCAGAATAGTCCTTATAGTCACCATTTTGAAAGTTGGTACTCTTACATATCGATTCAAAATCTTTAGATCCAAAACTGGTCTGAATGAATTTTCTTTCTTTGGGACAATGAATAGATTTGAATAAAACCCCAGACCCTGTTCCTGAAACGGAACTGGCATGATTACTCCTGATAACTCCAGGTCTGAAACACACTTCAGAAAAGCCTGAGCCTTTACTGGGTTTACCGGAATGCGTGAGAGAAAAAATCTTCTCACAGGCGGTCTTACTCTGAATCCTATTCTGTACCCCTGAGAGACTATACTCTGAATCCAATGATTTTGGACCGAATTGATCCAAACATCTTTGAAAAATTTTAATCTGCCCCCTACCAGCTGAGCTGGAATAAGATCCGCACCTTCATGCAGACTTGGGGGCTGGTTTTGATCTCTTAAATGGCTTGGATTTATTCCAATTTGAAGAAGGCTTCCAATTGGAAGCAGATTCCTTGGGGGAATGATTATGTTTCTGTTCCTTATTTTGTCGAAAGGAACTAAAACGGTTAAAAGCTTTAGATTTACCCTTAGATTTTTTATCCTGAGGCAAAAAAACTCCCTTCCCCCCAGTAACAGTTGAAATTATTGAATCCAACTGAGAACAAAATAATTTATTACCTTGGAAAGAAAGAGATGGCAATCTGGACTTAGAAGTCATATCAGCATTCCAAGATTTGAGCCACAAAGCTCTGCTAGCTAAAATAGCTAAATACATAGATTTAACATCAATTTTGATAATATCATAAATGGCATCACAAATGAAATTATTAGCATGTTGAATCAACTTAACAATGCTAGACAAATCATTATCCAATACTTGTTGCACTAAAGTATCCAACCAAAAAGTTGAAGCAGCTGCAAAATTAGCCAAAGAAATTGCAGGCCTAAGAATATGACCTGAATATAAATAAGATTTCCTTAGATAAGATTCAAGTTTCTTATCTAAAGGATCTTTAAAAGAAGTACTATCTTCCGTAAGAATAGTAGTACGTTTAGCAAGAGTAGAGATAGCCCCATCAACTTTGGGGATCTTTTCCCAAAACTCCAATCTAACTTCTGGCAAAGGATACAATTTTAAAACCTTGAAGAAGGAATAAAAGTAGTATCAGGCTTATTCCATTCCTTAGAAATCATATCAGAAATAGCATCAGGAACTGGAAAAACCTCTGGAATAACCACAGAAGGTTTATAAACAGAATTTAAAGGTTTACTAGTTTTAATATCAAGAGGCCTAGTTTCCTCCATATCCAATGTAATCAAAACTTCTTTTAACAAAGAACGAATATACTCCAATTTAAATAAATAAGAGGATTTATCAGTGTCAATATCTGAGGCAAGATCTTCTGAATCAGATAGATCCTCATCAGAGAAGGAAAATTCAGTATGTTGCTGGTCATTTGAAATTTTATCAACCTTATGAGAAGTTTTAAAAGACCTTTTACGTTTATTAGAAGGCAGAATCGCAGACAAAGCCTTCTGAATAGAATCAGAAATAAATTCTTTTAAATTTACAGATATCTTGTGCATTAGCTGTTGAGGGAACAGCAACAAGTAATGAACTACTACTGATGGATACATTTTCTGCATGTAAAAGTTTATCATGACAACTATTACGAACCACAGCTGGAGGTATAATCTCCACAAGTTTACAACAAATGCACTTAGCTTTGGTAGAACTGTTATCAGGCAGCAAGGATCCAACAGTGAATTCTGAGACAGGATCAGATTGAGACATCTTGCAAATGTAAGAGAAAAAAACAACATATAAAGCAAAATTATCAATTTCCCTATATGGCAGTTTAAGGAATGGTAAAAATGCAAACAGAATAGCCCTCTGACATAGAAAAAAGGCAAGAGGCAAATAGGAATGGGGTCTAAAATAATGAAAATATTTGGCGCCAAGTATGACGCACAACAGAAAAATATTTTTTGGCACCAAAAACGTCCGGAAACGACACACTTGCGTCATAGATGACACAACCTTGTGAAAGGACCCGGCGTCAACTAAGACGCCAGAAATGACGAATTTGTGTCAACGAACGTAACTTCGCACCAAAAAATCTCATGCCAAGAATGAACTTTAGCATTTTGCACCCTCACAAGCCTAATTCTGCCCGCGAATTTGAAAATGACAGTCAATTGAAAAAAGACTACACCCCAGGTAAAAAATACATTTTCTAAAAAATGCATTTCCCAGATATGAAACGGACAGTCTGCAAAAGGAAATATACTGAAACCTGAATCATGGCAAATATAAGTACAATACATATATTTAAAACTTTATATAAATACATAAAGTGCCAAACCATAGCTGAGAGTGTTAAGTAATGAAAACATACTTACCTGAAGACACCCATCCACATATAGCAGATAGCCAAACCAGTACTGAAACAGTTATCAGTAGAGGTAATGGAATATGAGAGTATATCGTCGATCTGAAAAGGGAGGTAGGAGATGAATCTCTCCGACCGATAACAGAGAACCTATGAAATAGATCCCTGTGAGGAAAACCATTGAATTCAATAGGTGATACTCCACATCCCTCTGACATTCACCGTACTCTGAGAGGAAACGGGCTTCAAAAATGCTGAGAAGCGCATATCAACGTAGAAATCTTAGCACAAACTTACTTCACCACCTCCATAGGAGGCAAAGTTTGTAAAACTGAATTGCGTGTATGGAGAGGGGTGTATTTATAGGCATTTTGAGGTTTGGGAAACTTTGCCCCTCCTGGTAGCATTGTATATCCCATACGCCACTAGCTCATGGACTCTTGCCAATTACATGAAAGAAACATCTGTATTGATACACTATGCAAACTAAACAATTCATACCCTTAATATTCACTTCCTATAGCTTTAAACACTAATATCCGAAGAAAACAGTACAGGAAAAATTCAGCTTAGAATTTTCTCTAATAGAGTATGTCTAATAATGGGTATATACATTAGCATCAACTTGTCACAAGTCCTAGTAATGCACAGGGAATTGATAATGCACATACATTACATAACATGTTTTTGAGCACCTAATTAAAAGCACATTTTACATAAGCATCAGAAATGACACACTCCTTGAGAAGACTTATGTGTTATCTCATTTGCTGTGGCCAATTAGAGACAGATACACCTGACTTCTTGACAATATTAAACAATCATTGTGCAGCATGTAGGAAAATCAAGGGTCTGAATTCCACAGAATGCACTCCAGTCTCTCTGGTTGCAGTGGGAAAATTAAGATTTTCAAACAGCTAAAATCTATTTAAAACAATGAAGGTGCAAGTGTAAATAGACAGACACTTTACTCAAAACTTTCCTCCTTCCATTTAAAAGAACATTTTTCAGTTTATTACTGAGCTTTGTTTTAGAAAAAAAATAAATGTTGCATTTTATGTTTACACTGAAATGTCCCTAAAGTTGCCCTAGAGTTTTACTATGCATTCTTAAGCAGAAAACCTAAGGCCTGCTAAGCCCTACCGCTTTCTATGGCAACTGATCAATTACTGTAAGGTCACAGTCACCACATAACATTATACATAAAATGTATTTAGGAATTCTTATTATAATTGTAGCCACAAGAATAAAAAGGAACACTTCTGAAACCAAGACTAGGAGCTACACATAAATAGTAAGATTATGGTTAACAATGTTCTGTGACTAACTGGAAAAGTTCCACAAAGTTCCTGCCAGCTGATAAGTGTGGTGCAGGAATCAGCTCAGCTCAATAGTTTCCTGGCAGGTAATCTACAGCCTGTCTATATCTATAAAGCTCATGCTTCTTACACTGAGGATTGTGAAGCAGCAGTCTCCATAAGGTTGAATCTAAAACTGTATTTTACTGCATGAATAATAATAAATATAGCTGCAAGCAGCAATAGAGGTGGCCAAGTGCATCGCCTTTTCAATGGCATACAAGTAACCTAAGTCACAATATAAAGCTTTACAGTTTTTACAGTTCTAACATAAGCAGTTGGAAAGAAACACATTTTCAAAATTTTTATGTTTTTCAAGATGGCTGCCACACCATATGACCAATACGTTTAACATCAACAGATGTAACTCTAGGTCACAATATACGATTATACAGCAAATTTCTCAGCTTTATGATAAGTGGTTGCAAAGAAAACACATTTTCAAACTTTTTGCGTAAACCAATATGGCTGCCACAGCTTGTGACCTATTCCTTCAACATGAACAACTGTGACTCTAGGTCACAATATAAGGTTTCACAGTTCTAACATAAGCGATTGCAGAGAAAATATATTTTCAAAATGTTCGCATAAAACAAAATGGCTGCCAGATCATATGATATACAGCCTCCATATTATGCACAATAATTCTCACCATAGATGGCAAAAATAAAGCATTTTTGTAAAACTGTTTTTGTTTTATTATTAAATTTAAAAATATTGTTAATCATTTTTGAACAATTAAAAATGGCTGCCAAACCACATGACATATCAACTTTACTTGAACAAATCTGAATGTTAGTCATAAGATAACTCTATAAACAAAATTTCAAGTCTGTCCCATAAGTGGTTTTGGAGAAGATTTTTGTAGTTTTTAAAAACAGCACATACAAATCAAAATGGCCGCCAAGCTATGCACTGTATGCACATACTAATGCTCACTATAGACATCTACAATTTGCAGAAGTTTCATGAAAATTTGCAAAGGTTTTATTTCACGAAGGCAACTGTGCAGTGCGAATTTTGAATGCAATATTGCCATTAAGGGTCATGACTAGGCGTAATCGTGTGTCTCACACCAGCCAGGTTGATTATGGAAAATTGATTGCGGAAAGGTCATATCAGGCGCGAAAAACTCATCAACGCACAACTTGTAATCTTGCCCAAAGGATTCTGGTGAAATAGCTGCTTTTGCTTGTTGAAATTGCTACCTATACTCTAAATTTCAGTACTGCAGTATTGGTTATAGAAAAGTTATGCAAACAAGAGGCAACAGCACAAATTAACCACCTGTTATAAGCTGCATAGCATACAATTAATGCTTATCAGCTGCTTGCCTGAGTACATTGTCCCTTTGACTAGGACAAACCCTGACACTAGCTCACCTGAGGACCACGCTGTATAGGTAAGGATAACCGACTGCTGGCATCATCAGAATCTGCCATAGTCCATGGGGTCAATTTATTAATGTGCGAGCGGACATGATACGATGTATTGTATCATGTCTGCTGCACAACGATAAATGCTGACATTTATCATTGCACCAGCAGTTCTAACTGCTGGTGCAATGCCACCCCCTAAAGATTTGCGGCTATTCGGCCACTAGCAGGGGGTGTCAATTAACCCAATTGTATTCAATCTGGTTGATTTCTGTCCGTCGCCTCAGAGCAGGTGGACAGGTTATGGAGCAGCGGTCTTTAGACCGCTGCTTCATAACTTCTGTTTCCGGAGAGCCTGAGGACTCGCCCGAAACACGGGGCATCAAGCCCCGTAGGGATCTTGATAAATTGACCCCCATAAGTTTACTGGGAAAACCCCAGGCATAATCGTCAAAAGGTTTATAGAGCTACCTACATATTGGTGCCATGATAAAGGTCACAGATGCGAGTCATGATAATTTTAGGGGGTTGTTGGATCCTTGCAGTAGTGAGTGTGCTGTAAAGAAAGTTGTAGAACATTTATCTTCTCTTGTGACTGCAAACACTTCTGCTAAAAGAGAACTTAACCTGAGCCTATGTTACCTCAAAAATGTAGAAACTGACCCAAGCAGAAAAATAAGAGGTATATAACCCATCCCCTCAGTCTTCTGGGAGGCATTTCTACCTATTCTTCTAGTCAGAGGACATATAGCCACTAATACTGACATGATTCAAAGAGATGTAGAAATAACAAACACTTGGTCTCTCTTTCATAAGTAAAAATATGGTTTGGTTTTCATAGCTTACTGCCCTCAAATGAAAGTGGAAATACAATGAATCTTGTATAAGCACCCGCAGAGAAAGGTTTTACTGCTACTGACAGAAATATATTTAAGGCCTGTTTCTCTTACCATGGTTGCAGGAAGCCTAACAGAGATAACTCCTTAAATTATTTAAATGAAATGGGAGCTGTATTTTTAAGGTTGCACACACGGGCCCTGAACTCACAGCCGTACAAATTTCAGAATAGCTGCTGCCTGTTACAGTAAAATGTTTGGTAGGATTTCACATTTTAATATCAATCCAAGAGGGAAATGCCTCAGCTCTTGTTGCTGTGCAATGGTGTAAAAAACTTAAATATCTCTGTTAAACAAACAAAACATACAACTCTCAAATGATTTGTCCATTCTACCAGAACCAAAATTCTTTAAAAAATAAAATTGCTAGACTGATTTGATTCTTCATGATCACATTATTGCATAACCCAGACATTTTTTTTATTTAGAATTTCCACTCTGTTTGTTCCTTCCATCACTGTTGATGAACAAGAAGTTATAAAGAGTTTCAGGATATTCCTGCATAATTTAGTAGCTAAGTTGCAAAGAAAGAATAAAAAATAAATGTCCTGCTTTAAGTGACATCAAACACGAAGTACATTTTATAAGCATAGTACAGAGGTTATTCCCCGCCTCCCTCTAGTTATGGGTACCTCCATGTTGAAATCTAACTTTTACTACATTCCAGTGCTGACACATTTGCACATGTGTAACAACTCTCCTTCAGATACCTGAAGTGTAACCTAGGTTCCAAAATGGCAGCAGTAGTTTAAATGTTTTTAAAACATTTATTTTGTAAGCAGATTTTTCTTTTCTTTTTTAATACAGTGATTCATTTGTGATGCATTGTAAAAGGACATTAAACACCTCTTGCTTTCATGTAAAAGGTGCGCTTGTCCAACACTACCTAGAGAGTCCAAAAGGAAAATTTTGTAACCAGCAAAACAAGTAGCAGATTAAGACAAATTTGCAGCATTTTAAAAACTTTGTTTACAGATTTTGCTTTTTGACCTCTAGGGAGCGTAGGACAAAGCACATTTTTTACTCAAAAGCAAGAGCAGTTTATGTCCCTTTAACCAACACTGTTAGGTCACAATGACAGTCAAGCTTCGATGGAGTTGATGAAAGTATTTTGACAAATCTGTAACACTTTGCACTGCACATCACCCTAGATAGAAGATAGTCTATCTGCCTATTTACCATATAGACACACTTACAGATAAAACAACAAGAATTTTACATTTGATGTGTCTAATAGGTGTGGCATCCATTTAATTACTAGCTCAAAAAGACATAAGAGACATGACGAGGCCCCAAATGCCTGGTTGCTAAGGACTCCAATACCAAGAGTAATTACAGCCAGCTTATTTCATTAAGCAGTATCAGACATGCAATTATTGTAGTGATGTAATTAAACAACTCATCATATTTCTGCTGAAAGCACAAGCTCAACGGTCGAGCTGTTAGGAGCAATCTTCTTAGCCAAGAAGCGACTGACTGAAATATTAAACTTCTGCTAGGAAGATTCTCCGTTCAGTTTACAAGCTTGACTTAAAGGGACAGTCAACTCAAAAATTGTTATTATTTAAAAAGATAGATAATACTTTTATTACCCATTCCCCAGTTTCGCACAACCAACACAGTTATATTAATATACTTTTTACCTCTGTGACTACCTTAAGGCTAAGCCTTTTATGACAGCCCCCTGATCACATGACTTTATTTATTATCTATTGACTTGCATTTAATCAAAATTAGTGCAGTGTCTGCCACAAGCCACGGGCGTGAGCACAATATTATCTATATGGCTAACATGAACTAGCACTTCCCTATTGTGAAAAGCAAATAAAAAAGCATGTGATAAGAGGCTGTCCTTAGTGGCTTAGAAACAGGCAGAAATTTAGAGTTTAAATGTTATAAAGTATATTAATATAACAATGTTGGTTGTGCAAAGCTGGGGAATGGGTAGTAAAGGCATTATCTATCTTTTTAAACAATAACAATTTTGGTATTGACTGTCCCTTTAACAAGGTGACTTTTCTGGGGGTCAAGCCAAATAACTAGATTCCCCATATTTTATACGTAGAAAGACAACCAAAGCAATATATGTCCCCTCACTAAGCGAAGGGTTAATCAATAATGTTCTGATTACTAAATTACATTAAATACCTAATTTTTGTGTAACATTGTGCTTCTTTCATGCTCCTTAGGAGGCCAAAAAGCAAATTCTTTCACCACAAATAGCTGGTTTAGGCAATTTGCAGCACTTTAAGAAACTAGGTTACAGATTTAGCTTCATGGCCTCTCTAGGGAGCAAAAGGGATAGAGCAACATTTTTACACAAAAGCAAGAGGTGTTTATGTCCCTTTAATTTGTTGGCTGGCTACAATATTGTATAGAGCCAAAAGGATTACAATATCAAGGTAAAGACTGCCCAGCTTCCTTTATATGATATTATTATTACTAATCATCCTAAAGTAAAAAAGATTACTGATGCTGCACATAGTAGACAATATCATTAACTGTTCTGTTATACAGCCATAAAGCATTAATCATTTGAAATGTACGAAGGATCGCAGTCTAACCTGATTTAAAACCATGAATGCATTCCTGACACTTTACATATAAGATGGACCTGCTGTAGGTGGCCTAAGGCTAAAGCGCAAAACAGTTCCAGCTCAAAATCTAGTGTCTAACCGGCACGGAGAAACACTGCGGCCTTTCCCAATACTACACAGGAGTCTCCTCAGTAATACCGCCTTGCAATACCATGTCAATCAAGCACAAATCTAAAGGACACACGATCGAGCTCCAATAAGACCAAGGTAAAGAGCTTCACTGAAGGCCCTCCAACACTACCACCTCGCACTATCACAGAAGCTTGGCATGTGACAGAAGGGTCTGCAATTGCGGCACAGAGCACGACTATAAAACAGGCAGGCTGCCACAGGGGTTACACCATCCACTCACCAGCTATTCACCACGGCTAGGGGCTTGTGAATTGAATACAGCTGCACACACAGCTAACACAAGCATTAACTGCCATGCTATAACCATAACTGTATGATACTGACTTTGCCTATGAACAGTACATAATAATAAAAAAGCACAGATAGTACAATAGAGTACTTAAACAGATGGGAGATTGACACAACACAACTCATTCATGAGCATTACATGGAGCTAAAGAAAAGCTTGAAGGATATACTCACAAGCTGACAGCACTTTCATCTCACCACCCGCAGGCTAGGGATGCATTTGATGCTACAGACCTTCCTCTCCTGAAAAGCGCCACCCTAGATAACACTGAGGATCTACCCAACTCTCTAGGGGATCCAACCCC
The DNA here is from genome assembly GCF_027579735.1 of Bombina bombina. Classification (NCBI taxonomy): domain Eukaryota; kingdom Metazoa; phylum Chordata; class Amphibia; order Anura; family Bombinatoridae; genus Bombina; species Bombina bombina. The sequence goes on along the minus strand of NC_069500.1, from coordinate 1,155,495,527 downwards.
TGGATTTAGTGTCTGCTCTCAAGTAGAAATACCTAACAATTTACAGAGAGAATCCCTATATCCAGGTGTTCTGGGAACACATAAAAGACGCCCTGCAATGGGAAACTGGTAATGAGCGCTATTGCGCAGAGACATTTGAACTATCTATACTGTAAAGCCCCTACATGTCCAGAAACTCACCGGACACTATTACAATTATTCAAATGAAAGAAAAGTCTACACACCTAATATAAGCTATGGATGGCTGAAAACCCTCTGGACTAGTAAATATGTAACCCTGGATTATTCAATCGCTTATTACTCCATACAGAGATCTGGAGTAGGCTAAGAATCTCTATGACTTTTCACTGCAGTGCGCTCTGCTCTCTTGGCTGCTTGCACTCTATCTAGCACCCCCTTTATTTGAGCTAGATGAAACATTAAAATTTGAGAATTGCTATGATACTCATCTGAGTTGATGAATAGATCCGTTTCTTCTATAAGCTCCTAATTGAGTCTGAAAAAGTGCAGTTAATCACTATATTGTTTTTCCTACTAGATAAAGATACACTACTAGCTTGATACATGGCTTTAAAAGTTATTTGTTATATTTGTCTAACCTATACAACGCTTCAGAAACGTTAAAAGGGACACTAAACCCAATTTTTTTCTTTCATGATTCAGATAGAGCATGTAATTTTAAGAAACTTTCAAATTTACTCCTATTATCAATTTTTCTCCGTTCTCTTGCTATCTTTATTTGAAAAAGAATGCATCTAAGCTATTTTTTGGTTCAATATACTGGACAGCACTTGTTTATTGGTGGGTGAATGTATCCACCAATTAGCAAGAACAACCCAGGTTGTTCACCAAAAATGGGCCGACATCTAAACATACATTCTTGCATTTCAAATAAAGATACCAAGAGAATGAAGAAAATTTGATAATAGGAGTAAATTAGAAAGTTGCTGCTATTATATCAGAGTTGTTTCATATAACACTTGGAAGCTTGTGAGTTTATTGTTGGGTAACACAATGTACCCATCTATATCCTATGCTCCAGGTTAGAAAAACAGTTGCTTATACCAAGGCATTAAGCATAATATTGAAGCATATATTTACATGATACTCATTAGATCCCTGTCTCATTGTGACTTATCACTTCAGGTTGGATTGGAGTGACTGTGGGTAGATAACAGGCTGTCTGCGGCCAAGACAGCACTTTGTCGCTACAATAACAGTAAATTGGTCTTCTAAGCTCTTATCTTGTGCCTTCCCTATACATCATACTTTAACTGCCACTATGACAGTACTTAAGCTTTTCGCTTCAAACCCTCCAATCCTTCGGCATCAGCAACACATCTCTCTCGTGGTTCTCCCGTTACCACTTTCTGTTGAGGTACCTCAAGGCTCTGTTCTCTTTTCAATCTAGACGTCATCATTAGGTTCCTTAATAAAGTCCCACGGGTTTAAATACCATTTGTATGCCGATGACACCCAAATATACCTCTCTGCACCAGACCTACCTCCTTCCTTACTAACCCGTGTCACTGTCTTTCTTATATCTCATCTTGGATGTCCTCTCACTACCTTAAGCTAAATCTATTCAAAACTGAACTCCTTATTTTTCCCCCTTCTTCCAAAATCTCCACCCCCCAATTTTCTATAACTGTTGATAATTCCATCATTACCCCTACCATGCATGCCCGATGTCTTGGGTCACACTTGACATTTCTTTCACTCCTCACATTCAGTCCTTGGCTAAAGCCTGCCACTTTCATCTTAAAAACCATCTCTAAAATTAGAAATGTCCTTACACAAGACACAACTTAGATTTTAATCCACTCTCTCATCCTCTCCCGCACTAGACTATTGCAACTCCGTCTTTTCTGGACTACCTAGCTGCCGCCTAACTCCTTTACAATCCATAATGAATGTCTCTGCCAGGGTCATCTTCCTTACATGTCGCTCTTCATCTGCTGCACTTCTCTGCCAATCCCTTCACTGGCTTCCTCTTGCCTTCAGGATTAAACACAAAGTCCTCACTCTGACATACAAAGCCCTCAACTGCACTGCTCCCCCCTACATTTCAGACCTTGTCTCCAGATACTCTCCCTCCGTCCCCTTAGCTCTGCTCATAATCTCCTACTCTCTCTTGTTACTTCCTCACATTCCAGGGCATTCACTTTTTACAGGACTTCCCATCATGTGGAACTCCCTGCCTCGCACCACAAGACTCTCCCCTAGTTTTAACAGCTTCAAGCACTCCCTAAAGACTCTACTATTCAGGGATGCATACAACCTACACTAACCTTTCCTAACTCCATTGCTTTCTTCTTGAACCCCTTAGAATGTAAGCCTATTAGCCCAGCTGTTTGTAGATCACCTTCATAAGAGCCAACTACAACAGTGCAACTCTCGGCAGGGCCCTCTACCCATTTGATCCCTATAAATGTTAACTTGTATATTATCTGTTGGCGTTCTACAAATACCTGATAATTAATAATAATAATAATAAGTCCTAATGGGGACATTGTACTTTAAAATGTTCTTCCCTTTAAAGGAATAGGAAAGTCAAAATGAAACTTGCATGATTCTGATATAGCATGTAATTTTAAGACACTTTTAAATTTACTTCTATTTTCAAATGTGCTTTGTTCTCTTATTATTTTTTGTTTAAAAAGAAACCTCACATATACTACACTAGTGGGAGCTAGCTGCCGATTGGTGCCTGCAAACATTTGTGTTTTGTGATTGGCTTACTAGATATGTTCAGCTAGCTACCAGTGTTCCTTCAGCAATGAATAACAAGAGAGTTAAGCAAATTTGATAATAGAAGTACATTGGAAAGTTGATTAAAATTGTATGTTAAATCTGATTTACGAAAGAAACATTTGGGTTGCCCTGTCCCTTTAATGTGTTCCCAGTGGCCCATTTTACCTGCTGGAGCAAATTTAATTGCTTGGACAATTCATTTACCTTTATTTTGTCATTTGAAATAGCCATGGAAGTCACCATATGCACTTAAAATATAAATAACAAACATATTCTCTGTAGAGAAACTATGTAAAAAGGGTACAATAGCACTAATTAATCTCACATTAGGGAGCAGGAGAGAGACCGATATTTTTGAATATGAAATAGCTGGTTGTGCCCAGCCATAAATAGCATTTAAAAACTTAACTATGTATAGGCAGAGAACATTAGCAGGTCTGCTTTACCTCCAGTCTCAGACCATTTTATGGGTAGAAGAACTTGTGAAGGTTTTACTAAGCAACAGGAGAAACAAATATTACAGTTTAGTGTTGTCAACCTTCATGATAAAGTGCCCGTTTTTTAAAAAAACTATTAAAAACAGGGGCACTTTCATTCATGAAAGTTTACATTGCACCGGATTTTACAAATACCTTCTCCTGAAACACCAGGTCGCTGATCGATCCACCTGCTTCTTCCTGCTGTACTAACACAGCAATGACAAAACCAGCTTCCTCCAATCACGGCGTGGCCTCACCAGATAAACACTCCTGGGGGAGAAGCCGTGATTTGAGAGAGCCGGTTTCGTCATTGCTGAAGTACAGAGGAGTTGCAGGCATGGGATCGGCGATTCAGTGCTTCAGGAGAAGAAGGTAAGTATTTGTAATAAGGTGCAATGTAAACTTTCATGGAGGAAAGTGCCCCTGTTTTTAATAGTTTTTTTTTTTAAAAACGGGCACTTTATCTTGAAAGTTGACATTCACTTTAAGTCAAAGGTCTGAAATCGGGTGGTTTAACAGCCATATCCCTCAGCTCCGGCCCTAGTCATTTCCTGGCCAACACATTATTACAGTATATAAAAATAAATTAATGTTGTAACAAGCTTACACCTGACAAATTACACCACTGTTTGACAACTCCTTTAAGCCAGGGAGGTCTATTGTACCTCTGATATTACAAATATATATCTATATACAGTCACCAAAGCCTAACACACAGAAAAAAAACTAGATGGCTTCTCACTTGTCAGCTTTGAAGACTTATTTGACAGAACTAGCAGAGCTCATTGGCTATCATATGTGTTAAACCACTGAGCCAGTGATCGTTTGGGGATAAGGCTCCTATGTATCCGGTCTCACTGCATTTTTTCCCACCACTGTTGTCCTATACGCTTTCACCAGCAGGGTTCAGCAACATCAGGATGCCTAACAATCTATGTCATCCCCCAGATTAATCTGCTCTCATGTAAAAGCAAAATTCCAATTTTTTGTTGTTAAATCTGAAAAATGTCCTATTGTCGATTTAAAATAAAAAAGTGTATTCAGCTGAAATGAACATATGTGTGGCCACTACATAGATAAGTAAATAACTGCCTCATTTGTATTAGGGGTTAAATCATTGTTGAGAGTTTTTCAGCAGTTTTTAATCTCTATTGTCTTCTGTATCTATGGTAATTATTGGGGTTAAAGGGACAGTTCACCCAAAAACTTTCTCCCCTTTAAATTATTCCCAATGATCCTTTTTGGTTTTTTTTTTAAATATTTTTTATTGAAGTCATAAACAAATACAACAAAAGGGTATGCCCCGACATGGTTACAGAAAAATGCAAATACAGAATTATTAGATAAGTGATACAAACAAAACCCTATAGAAGGGGCATAATGTATCCATATAGCTCGAGCATGATGGTAATATATGGGCAATCTAAGGTGAGACTTCTGTTTTATAATAAAGGTGGTAACAAAAAAAGAACAAAAATGGTCCTCTCTGAGCCAAATAAAAAGCAAATTAGAGTGTCCATTAAAGAACAATTAGGGCCAGAGGGGGGTTGGCTTTATATTTTTATAGGGGGGGAATGCAGCGGGCGGGGGCCGCTCGAAATAGAGTAGAGGGGGGTGGAGGGTGGAGCCAGTCAGTATGTCTAGCCTATAGTTACTATCATCGGGACATTGAGTAAAGATTAATTTTAATAGCTAAGTTAACTCTCCAAAATACCTAGATAAGGTAAATGGCATCTATAAATATCCGTATGAGAACATGATGGGGTTAATCTCAAGGCTCAATCTGTATATCTCTTATACGTCAGGGACAGATCTATCCTCCACCTCCTAGCATCAAGTGTAACACGTATAAATATAAGATGACACCACTAAAAAAGTAGTTTCCCTGTATATATTGACAGAATAATGTCTTGAGAAAACTATGGAACCCCAGCTTAGACATATGATATATAATAGCGTTTAAGGTGGGCTGTAGTAATGATTGTTCTCAAAGCTCTACGGAGCTGTTAATTACATACGAAATATAGAACAGAATATCATAAAGAAACCATAAGGGGAAATAAATGCCTGAGTCCAGATTGCTAATGCAAGCTAAAAACCACTCTAGGTATAACATGCTCATATATACCTAAACAAAAGAACAGTTGCTAACATTAGGATATGCAAGGATTGGAGCCCTATAAAAAGGAGAGGTTCAATTCAGGTATTGCTATAGGGATATATCAAGATAGAAGATTCAAAATATTGAAGAGCAATAATATAGGAATATAAAACTGTAAATAGATTAGGGATTAAGGCATTATGCCACATACAGTATCTATATGGATGGCACGCAGATTCATGACAATCTTCCAGCTCACCTGCATCACTATGTTAATTACACCATTATGTATCCATAGGGTTCACATTTAGTAAGCAAGGACAACTGAGACTTAAGTTTAAGAGGGTCAGCACCTGACAGCTAAGGAATTTTAAGTAGCTAAAGGTATAGGCGTCATCTAAAGTGCCAGTGTCTTTCTAACCAGATAGTTTACTACTTCATACTTAAAATGTAGTGATTCCAAAATAAATATGGCAGAAACGTAGTTGAAAGAGTAGGCATGTGAATAAGCTAACTGGCCTGAACGTTAGGGTAGAATCTTTAAGGTTAGTAGACAAATAGATTGTAAGGTGGCCTAATGTTACAACTAGGAATGGGACTGAAAAGCTGCGTGGAGATGAGTTAGTAGTTAGTAGTGAGCTTAACTATACCTGACTCTAATAAACTGTAAGAACCATTCCTAACAATACAAATATGGGTGAGGTAATACACATGATGTCAAACGCTGGCTGGCACCTCAAATCAAAGAATATTATTGGTAGAACAACATAACATATAAATTCCAACATACTAGAACAGAACTCTATGAGGCTGATGCAAAGTGTCCTGCGGTCATGTATAAACCCGCAGGAGGGGAACAACACTATCTGAGCATGGACAGTCAAAATCATACATTGATAGAGGGTGCGTTCTGCTGAACTATAGTAAGCATAAGTTCAGTCAGCCGTAGTTAGCCTCCGTAGAGTCCCAGAAACATCCTCAATCTAGAGCACAGCCAATGTCAGTTGCGTAGAACCACAGTCTAAACAAACACATGGACCATCAGCTGAGTAGCCTGAGAGTTGCAGTCGGCAGGCCGCTATCATGACTCCCATATGAGTCACTCATTTGGCCGTGGAACCGCTCACCTGATATGCCCAGGATCTGCTGGTGGAAAAGTTTACCCAACTCCGGCCCTAATCTCGGTGGAGCCCCGGCTGATAAAGGTAGGAATGGCTTCTTGTATACCCTGACAGGACCTGCTGCCTAGGACATAAGTGCAGCCGAAACTCCATATCCCGTGTCTCGTCTGATAGGGTTTCCGGGTGTGAGAGAAGGCTTCTGGCTAAGCCCTGTTCTGCTGTAGTTGTGGGAGTGCAGGTAGCGGGGTCTAGGCTGTCTACTCGGGTTGTTCTTTCCATCTCCATCTGGAGCTTCAGCAGTGGAGCTGTGTGAGGCTGCACTGGTCCTGTATAGATTGTGTAGTGCTGTCTGCTCACTCAGATCTATTTGCGCTGTCATCTCGGGGCTGGGGATCGGGGTAGCTGATCCGCACATTTCATCTGCTCCCTGAGGCGAATCCTCTTTCCAGCTTAATACAGTTGAGACATAGTTGCCGACACCCTCCGTTGTTTCCACTGTCAGTAACATCGACCGTTGTGGGTCCACAGCAGCTCTCAAATCCCCAACAAGGGCTTGCTGATGAAAATCCAGCTTACACGTTAAGTCGTGTAGCGCTGAAATAATTTGTTGCTCCATAGAGAAGTTGAAGGGGTAGATAAAGTATAAGGGATATACCTCCGATATTTAGGATGGTGCCAAGATGTCGACCTAATAAATTATCAGAGTTGGAGAGTCCATGATCTATTACACTGTCTACTATTATATAGGGATCCCTCATCCGATCCCCTTATTGCTGTGCTTGGGTTTTTACGATATGGAGGATTTGCTGTGGCCCATAATTCCGATGCTGATTGTGAGGCAAAGCATAGTCTTAAGTGTGGCTTTTGGGCCTGTTAAATGCCTCCCCGGTAGTGCCGACCATTGCGTGGTGATTATCTACACCTCGCAAATGAATCAAGGTGCTAAATTCAGTGTAGGCTGGGTACAAGGTTATCTGGAAGTGTTTTAAGAGCTCTCTATATCGAGACATGGACATTTAGAGCTGAATTAGATGATTTTGTCGAGGAGCCCCAGCAACATGCGTCTGTTCCCTTCTTCAGTTGGCTCCGCCCCCCCATGATCCTTTTTACCTGCTAGAGTGTATTAAATTGGTTGCAAGTAGCTCCTTTACTCATATTTCAGCATTTGAAATAGCTGATTTAGCTTGTGGTTTCCCAACCTATACTGAAAGTTTTGATACTGGCGTATATGCTATTGACAAGCCTAAGTAAACACAGCCAGCAGAAGAGCTTACACCCTCAGTGGGGGCATGATAGTTAAGTAATAAAATGATAATTTTCCATTGTTCTCTCTATGTATTGAGCTTTGGTGTTCCAGACAAATATAAGATAAGGAAGCAAGTCTGTGTACATGAAAGTGATAACATAATGAGATCTGATATTACCTGAAGCTCAACCCATTGTAATAGGCTGTGGTTTCAAAGCACAAAACCAGCTACTTCAGATACACAAATAAACCCGAAAATGCAATTTCTCAAATATTTTATACTCTGCAGTTGGTATAACAAGTCATTTAAAATACATTTATGGAAAAACAATTTTACAGTGTACTGTCCCTTTAAATATTTCATTATATACTTATGCGCAAGTGTGCACATATTAAAATGAACAAGACATGATTTTAAATATGGCAAAAAGCAGTAACAAATGTAGGAACGATAAATATTTTAACCCTCTTTCCAAACTACCAAGTCTCTCTCATCTATAATTTGGCACAGAGGGTAATGTGTATGGTAGTTGATTTGTAGCAAGGGGTTTTATGGGAGGAGGTGGACGTGTAAAGAAGGCAGACAGTGAGTGAAAATCTTCCATAGGCTTTCATTTAAAATATAAAAAACAAAACAAAAAACACACAACACACTTTTTAAGCTTCCACTATTCTGCAATTTTGATATGCTGAAACTGACAGGCATTCATACAGCCCTAAACAGGAGCATGCTGTGTGCACTTGAACAACCAGTAATAACTGCTAGGACATGGGACAGAAGTGAATACACCAGCTTTACCCAAATATGAGACGTATAAAGTGAAAGCAAAATAGGGCAGGCAGGGGTGTGTGGTATAGCTTTCCTACTGCAAAACTGCATTTACTATTATAATATATATATTTCTCCATAGGACCTTATAATGGTCATACCTCCTGGCTAAATTTAAGCCAATATTAAAGCGATGGTAAATCAGAGCATTTAACAAACGCTAGGATTTACCATCACTAAAAAAAGTGGAGTTTAAGTCATTAAAAAAAAAAAAAAAAGAGCTAAACTCATCGGCTTTGGACGCCCACAGCACCGCACTCTTCTACCAATGAGGTGACATTTGCACCGCTAAACCAATAGCCGTGCGGACATGCACGGCTAGAACTTTAGAGGTGCAAACATCAACTCATTGAAGGAAAGTGCTGTGACGTGGGTGGCCGGAGCCGATGAGTTTAGCTGCATACAGCAGCACAGTCAGTTTTTAATAACCTGATGACTTTAATTTTAGTGATGGTAAATCCTAGTGTTTGTTAAACGCTCAGATTTACCATCACTTTAAGCTAAAATTAGCTCATATTTATTTGTAGCAATTTGTTGCACAAATTACCATTAAATCAATTTATGTTAAATTATACCATTAATTTGTGTGTTGCATTGCTTAACTAACATTAATTAAAAAAAAATATAACATTGCAAAGTATTACAATGCTCCCGCCCAGCTATTTCATAATGTAACCCAACTGGCAATTCTTTCTGTGGAGAACATGAATATGTTCCTACATTCTATAAGTGGGGAAAACTGTGCTGCCTCCTAGTTTAATTTATAGCTCAAAATGGAAGAGGATGCTACAGCTTCTTAGATATACAGTAATATTTGTACAGATAAAACTAAGCCACCTTTCTATGTAATATCCCTAAACCAGTCTGAATAAGAACACATGGAACAAGGCCCAGCACAACACATACTGGACACACTGAACATGCTTAAACAAACTATTTGCAGCCAATCCCAATCTCATGGAACCCCAGCATTTTAACACAGTAGATCAGTAAAGACAACACTATGAAAGGGTCATTAAAGTGATGGGGTAGCTGGATTATCCATGTGCACATGCCTGATCATTGCCTGCAAACACAAAAAAAATATCACAAAAACCTGTGATAACCTTTCTAACAGGCATCTGAGCAAAAATGGTTCTGACTGAACATGAAATAAAACGCTTCAATATTTCAAACTGACTTTTATGTCACTAAGCTTAACAAAAAAAATAAAAATATGTGCACAAGCTGTGTACACAGACAAAACGTCACGTAGAATATCAGAGCAAACTTCTACAAACTCATTGCAATACAAACATTCTATGAATGATCACAAACTTTTACCTTCCTATCAGCCAAGGGTTCTTAAGTAGACATCAATAAGCATAAATCCCTAAATCTAGGACAAGCCTATCATAATACACACTGGGCCAAAAAAAAAAAAATGCTGCCCAATTCTCAGGAAACCAGCCAAAGACCACAAACAAAATCTAATTAAGAAACTGACAAAGCAGGATTTTAAGAACAATAAAAGTAATCTCTTTTTTAGTAGCAATGAATGTAAATCCTTCCCAGGTTAGAGAGATTTGCAGCCGTTACGCTTCCTTTACTGTACACAGCACATTGGCTGAACCGGCCTTCAGATTTGGGTTAAGTAATTCTTTGCCACGGCTACAAATTAAGGATGACTGACATATATTTGCTGACAACTATAATGTACACAATGGTGATGCTGTTAGGATGCATAAATATTACCTCCAGTTTCTAAAGGAGAACATAGGAAACATATGAAACTTAGAGGAGAATGTATGAGGTTTGCCCTTGTAATTATCTGGTACAGCATACCAATAAACAAACTATTTAGTAATCCTTTACAGGGAATAATTAATCAGTCCAAGATCGTTCAGAATGTGTGATTCAACCAACAAGTCAATCAGGAATCCTGTGCTGGCCTTCTCTTGCACCCAAGCTCTCATACATGGCAATGCTATACTAGTGACAAAATGCTTTCATCTTTTAAAATACCTGAAAAAGAGACATATTAAAGGGACAGTGTACGGTAAAATTCAAACACCAATACACAAAGAGTACACAATGGAAGATGGACATTTTACTATATCATAACGTCTTCTGTGAGCATGATTTCACCTAAACCTTCTAGAATTTCTATAACTGTAATTAAAGGGACAGTATACTGTAAAATTGTTTTTCCCTTAATGTTTTTTCAATGATTTGTTATATCAGCTGCAGAGTATAAAATGTATGAGAAATTGCATTTTCAGGTTTATTTGTGTATATGAATTAGTTGTTTTTTTGCTTTTTAAATCACAGCCTATTACAATGGGTTGAGCTTGCAGGTAAAATCAGATTTCTATATTTTATCACTTTGTGTACACACATGCTTCCTTATATTTGTATATAAACCAAAGCCCAATACTTAACAAGAACAATACAAAAATTAAAGGGACACTGTAGTCAAATATACACTTGTGTTCTAACAATAGTATACCAATAAATACATCTTTTTTCAAAATACATCCTATTTCAAATCTTTGTCGTTTGCAATATATCAGTTTTATCATTTTTACCTTTTTCCAAACCAACGGATTTATACTCCCTAACTGTATTCCAATCCTAGAGGACAACTCCAGTTGGAACATGGCGACTAACGGACGCAATGCGCATGTGCGACTACACGCAACGTCATCCGCAACGTCACCGTCTTAGGGCTAAGAAGAGACTCTCTGTTGATCCAGCTTCAGATGAGTATGCTGCGCAGTGTGCGCATGCGTTATTTTCTATGCTGTCAGTGATGTTGGCTTCTATGCCACAATATGCGCATGCGATACTAATAGAAAACGATTACGCATGCGTTTAATGACGAAATTGTATTTTAATTACATGCTAATACTGGGCATACGATTGGCCAGAATGTTATTGCTTAGACGGCCCACATTTGAGGGCTGGTTAACGTGTCGTCAGTAACATAAAATAAAAGTTTATTTTTCGGCTAAAGGGAGCTTCGTTTTTGAAAATGAAAAGGTTGATTTAATTTAATTTATAATTGCAATGTTTAATGTTGGTTGAGTTTTGTCTAAGAACAGCTAAAGTTAGTAATCCTTTAAGATTTTATTACTTGACTATCCTGCACCCCACTGAGAGTGTAATTTAATCTGCTGGCTTTGTTTACATAGCTTATAAATAGATTTTCACTATAGGTGGGGATACAACAGGCAAAATCAGCAATTTCAAAACACAAAATAAAAGGAAAGCAGCAGTCTGAACAAATTAATGTATTCTAGCAGATAAAATACATAACTGGGAACACATTAAAGGGGAAAAAAATTATAGTACATATAAGTATATGAATCTCCTAGGTTTAGCTTTCAACTAAGCGGCGCTTTACAAATAAATGATAATAATAATAATAATAAAGCAAAATCAGTGATAAAAGTAAATTGGCAAGTTGTTTAAAATTACATGCACTATTTGAATCATGAAAGTTTTTTTGGTCTTGACTGTCCCTTTAAATTGTCCTGTTTTATACATAGTTTTCATCTTTATTGAAATATTTAAGTATATTTAAATGTATATGGCACCACTGAAATTAGCAGTATCTCTTCAGACACATCTTGCCTCGATCAGAGATCTTCTTAAGCTTTTGTTTTGCCAGCAGCAGTAAGATGACTAGTTAAAGCTTGAGGCTTCCTCCAGGCTGCAGTTAATTGGAACCAGGTCATTCTGTATAGTTCAGAACCTCCACACAAGCTCCACTCTCCTATATAACTGCTGATACAAACCCCTTTTGATCTATGTGCACATTTCTCTGGCGCACGCACAATTCCTCACCATACACACAAGCGTTTCTCAATCAGTGCGTAAGGACACCCTAGGGTGTCATAGACAGAAAGGGCTAAGGGAGACACAATCCTAAAATGCATCACAGCGTCTTTAAATAAGCATAAACTCTTAATTAAAATTGTTTTAGTGACACACATTACACAGTGCCAAGGGTATAACAACACATACAAAATAATGGGTGACATATGAATTTAAAAAGCATGTGGAGGGTGGCCCAAAGCAAAGTCAATCAATCAATCAATCAATAAACTGCTGAGAGAGAGACACAGACAGGACAATCTTAAAAGTCAAACATTTGAGGGTTAAATAAGCACTTTTGAAGTTTGTTTATGAAATTACCAGAAACCCTTGAAAGTGTCATATGCAGTTAGCATTTGTAACAGGGTGGATAGTAACAATAGTAACAAAATCAAACAGTTATATTTAACTAATGAAAAAACAATTTATGTAAGAACTTACCTGATAAATTAATTTCTTTCATAGTGGCAAGAGTGACGTATGGGATATACATTCCTACCAGGATGGGGCAAAGTTTCCCAAACCTCAAAATGCCTAGAATAACACCCCCCACCACACTCATACCTTAATTAAACGTATAGCCAAGTAGTAAGCTGTAAAAAGGAGTAAAAAAGCATACAAAAAGAGCAACTGGAAAAAAAACATAATTTATGCTTACCTGATAAATTTATTTCTCTTGTGGTGTATCCAGTCCACGGATCATCCATTACTTATGGGATATTAACTCCTCCCCAACAGGAAGTGCAAGAGGATTCACCCAGCAGAGCTGCTACATAGCTCCTCCCCTAACTGCCATTACCAGTCATTCGACCGAAAACATGCAGAGAAAGGAAAACCATAGGGTGCAGTGGTGACTGTAGTTTAATGGAAAAATTACCTGCCTTAAAGTGACAGGGCGGGCCGTGGACTGGATACACCACAAGAGAAATAAATTTATCAGGTAAGCATAAATTATGTTTTCTCTTGTTAAGTGTATCCAGTCCACGGATCATCCATTACTTATGGGATACCAATACCAAAGCTAAAGTACACGGATGACGGGAGGGACAGGCAGGCTCTTTATACGGAAGGAACCACTGCCTGAAGAACCTTTCTCCCAAAAACAGCCTCCGAAGAAGCAAAAGTGTCAAATTTGTAAAATTTGGAAAAAGTATGAAGAGAAGACCAAGTTGCAGCCTTGCAAATCTGTTCAACAGAAGCCTCATTCTTAAAGGCCCAAGTGGAAGCCACAGCTCTAGTAGAATGTGCTGTAATTCTTTCAGGAGGCTGCTGTCCAGCAGTCTCATAGGCTAACCGTATTATGCTACGAAGCCAAAAGGAGAGAGAGGTAGCCGAAGCTTTTTGACCTCTCCTCTGACCAGAATAAACGACAAACAGGGAAGACGTTTGTCGAAAATCGTTAGTTATCTGTAGATAAAATTTCAGGGCACGGACTACATCTAGATTGTGTAGCAGACGTTCCTTTCTCGAAGAAGGATTAGGACACAAAGATGGAACCACAATCTCTTGATTGATATTCCTGTTAGTGACCACCTTAGGTAGGAACCCAGGTTTAGTACGCAGAACTACCTTGTCTGAATGAAAAATCAGATAAGGAGAATCACAATGTAAGGCAGATAACTCAGAGACTCTTCGAGCCGAGGAAATCGCCATTAAAAACAGAACTTTCCAAGATAACAACTTGATATCAATGGAATGAAGGGGTTCAAACGGAACCCCCTGTAAAACATTAAGAACTAAGTTCAAACTCCATGGTGGAGCAACAGTTTTAAACACAGGCTTGATCCTAGCTAAAGCCTGACAAAAAGCTTGAACGTCCGGAACTTCTGACAGACGTTTGTGTAAAAGAATGGACAGAGCTGAAATCTGTCCCTTTAAGGAACTAGCGGATAAACCCTTTTCTAAACCTTCTTGTAGAAAAGACAATATCCTCGGAATCCTAACCTTACTCCATGAGTAACTCTTGGATTCGCACCAATATAAGTATTTGCGCCATATCTTATGGTAAATCTTTCTGGTAACAGGCTTCCTAGCCTGTATTAAGGTATCAATAACTGACTCAGAAAAACCACGTTTTGATAAAATCAAGCGTTCAATTTCCAAGCAGTCAGCTTCAGAGAAATTAGATTTTGATGTTTGAAGGGACCCTGGATCAGAAGGTCCTGTTTCAGAGGTAGCGACCAAGGTGGACAGGATGACATGTCCACTAGATCTGCATACCAAGTCCTGCGTGGCCATGCAGGCGCTATTAGAATCACTGATGCTCTCTCCTGTTTGATTCTGGCAATCAATCGAGGAAGCATCGGGAAGGGTGGAAACACATAAGCCATCCCGAAGGTCCAAGGTGCTGTCAAAGCATCTATCAGAACCGCTCCCGGATCCCTGGATCTGGACCCGTAACGAGGAAGCTTGGCGTTCTGTCGAGACGCCATGAGATCTATCTCTGGTTTGCCCCAACGTCGAAGTATTTGGGCAAAGACCTCCGGATGAAGTTCCCACTCCCCCGGATGAAAAGTCTGACGACTTAAGAAATCCGCCTCCCAGTTCTCCACTCCCGGGATGTGGATTGCTGACAGGTGGCAAGAGTGAGACTCTGCCCAGCGAATTATCTTTGATACTTCCATCATTGCTAGGGAGCTTCTTGTCCCTCCCTGATGGTTGATGTAAGCTACAGTCGTGATGTTGTCCGACTGAAACCTGATGAACCCCCGAGTTGTTAACTGGGGCCAAGCCAGAAGGGCATTGAGAACTGCTCTCAATTCCAGAATGTTTATTGGTAGGAGACTCTCCTCCTGATTCCATTGTCCCTGAGCCTTCAGAGAATTCCAGACAGCGCCCCAACCTAGTAGGCTGGCGTCTGTTGTTACAATTGTCCAGTCCGGCCTGCTGAATGGCATCCCCCTGGACAGATGTGGCCGAGAAAGCCACCATAGAAGAGAATTTCTGGTCTCTTGATCCAGATTCAGAGTAGGGGACAAGTCTGAGTAATCCCCATTCCACTGACTTAGCATGCACAATTGCAGCGGTCTGAGATGTAGGCGTGCAAAGGGTACTATGTCCATTGCTGCTACCATTAAGCCGATCACCTCCATGCATTGAGCTACTGACGGGTGTTGAATGGAATGAAGGACACGGCATGCATTTTGAAGCTTTGTTAACCTGTCTTCTGTCAGGTAAATCTTCATTTCTACAGAATCTATAAGAGTCCCCAAGAAGGGAACTCTTGTGAGTGGAAAGAGAGAACTCTTCTTTTCGTTCACCTTCCATCCATGCGACCTTAGAAATGCCAGTACTAACTCTGTATGAGACTTGGCAGTTTGAAAGCTTGAAGCTTGTATCAGAATGTCGTCTAGGTACGGAGCTACCGCAATTCCTCGCGGTCTTAGTACCGCCAGAAGAGCACCCAGAACCTTTGTGAAGATTCTCGGAGCCGTAGCCAATCCGAATGGAAGAGCTACAAACTGGTAATGCCTGTCTAGAAAGGCAAACCTTAGATACCGGTAATGATCTTTGTGAATCGGTATGTGAAGGTAAGCATCCTTTAAATCCACTGTGGTCATGTACTGACCCTTTTGGATCATGGGTAAAATTGTCCGAATAGTCTCCATTTTGAACGATGGAACTCTTAGGAATTTGTTTAGGATCTTTAAATCCAGAATTGGCCTGAAAGTTCCCTCTTTTTTGGGAACCACAAACAGATTTGAGTAAAACCCTTGTCCCTGTTCCGACCGTGGAACTGGATGGATTACTCCCATTAATAAAAGCTCTTGTACGCAGCGTAGAAACGCCTCTTTCTTTATTTGGTTTGTTGACAACCTTGACAGATGAAATCTCTCTCTTGGGGGAGAGTATTT
Source organism: Bombina bombina (assembly GCF_027579735.1). Taxonomy (NCBI): domain Eukaryota; kingdom Metazoa; phylum Chordata; class Amphibia; order Anura; family Bombinatoridae; genus Bombina; species Bombina bombina. Next base: position 1,155,479,285 of record NC_069500.1, on the reverse strand, counting down.
GAAGTCCAGAAGGTATCCCTGAGATATTATCTCTAGCGCCCAGGGATCCTGGACATCTCTTGCCCAAGCCTGGGCGAAGAGAGAAAGTCTGCCCCCCACTAGATCCGTTCCCGGATCGGGGGCCCTCAATTCATGCTGTTTTAGGGGCACCAGCAGGTTTCCTGGCCTGCTTGCCCTTGTTCCAGGACTGGTTAGGTCTCCAGCCTTGTCTGTAGCGAGCAACAGATCCTTCTTGTTTTGGAGCAGAGGAAGTTGATGCTGCTCCTGCTTTGAAATTCCGAAAGGAACGAAAATTAGATTGTCTAGCCTTAGGTTTGGCTCTGTCTTGAGGCAGGGCATGGCCTTTACCTCCTGTAATGTCAGCGATAATTTCTTTCAATCCGGGCCCGAATAAGGTCTGCCCTTTGAAAGGTATATTAAGAAATTTAGACTTAGAAGTAACGTCAGCTGACCAGGATTTTAGCCACAGTGCTCTGCGCGCCTGAATGGCGAATCTGGAATTCTTAGCCGTAAGCTTAGTTAAATGTACTACGGCATCTGAAATAAATGAGTTAGCTAACTTAAGAGCTTTAAGCCTGTGTGTAATCTCATCTAATGGAGCTGATTCAAGTGTCCCTTCCAGAGACTCAAACCAAAATGCTGCTGCAGCCGTGACAGGCGCAATGCATGCAAGGGGTTGCAATATAAAACCTTGTTGAACAAACATTTTCTTAAGGTAACCCTCTAACTTTTTATCCATTGGATCTGAAAAGGCACAGCTATCCTCCACCGGGATAGTGGTACGCTTAGCTAAAGTAGAAACTGCTCCCTCCACCTTAGGGATCGTTTGCCATAAGTCCCGTGTGGTGGTGTCTATTGGAAACATCTTTCTAAATATCGGAGGGGGTGAGAACGGCACACCGGGTCTATCCCACTCCTTAGTAACAATTTCAGTAAGTCTCTTAGGTATAGGAAAAACGTCAGTACTCGACGGTACCCGCAAAATATTTATCCAACCTACACATTTTTTCTGGTATTGCAACTGTGTTACAATCATTCAGAGCCGCTAACACCTCCCCTAGTAATACACGGAGGTTTTCCAGCTTAAATTTAAAATTTGAAATATCTGAATCCAATCTGTTTGGATCAGAACCGTCAGCCGCAGAATGAAGCTCTCCGTCCTCATGTTCTGCAAGTTGTGACGCAGTATCTGACATGGCCCTAACATTATCAGCGCACTCTGTTCTCACCCCAGAGTGATCACGCTTACCTCTTAGTTCTGGTAATTTAGCCAAAACTTCAGTCATAACAGTAGCCATATCCTGTAATGTGATTTGTAATGGCCGCCCAGATGTACTCGGCGCCACAATATCACGCACCCCCCGAGCGGGAGATGCAGGTACTGACACGTGAGGCGAGTTAGTCGGCATAACTCTCCCCTCGTTGTTTGGTGAAATGTGTTCAATTTGTACAGATTGACTTTTATTTAAAGTAGCATCAATACAGTTAGTACATAAATTTCTATTGGGCTCCACTTTGGCATTAGCACATATAGCACAGATGTCTTCCTCTGAATCAGACATGTTTAACACACTAGCAAATAAACTAGCAACTTGGAAATACTTTTCAAGTAATTTACTATAATATGAAAACGTACTGTGCCTATAAGAAGCACAGAAAGAGTTATGACAGTTGAAAGTTAATAAACTGAAAGGTTATAGCATCAAATCTTTGTAAAAAACACAATTTTAGCAAAGGCTTGTTCCCATTAGCGAAGGATAACTAACCCTGATAGCAGAAAAAAAAAAAGTTACAGAAATAAACGTTTTTTATCACAGTCAACTACAATCTCACAGCTCTGCTGTGAATGATTACCTCCCTCAAAACAAGTTTTGAAGACCCCTGAGTTCTGTAGAGATGAACCGGATCATGCAGGAAATACAATGAGCTTCTGACTGAATTTTTTGACCTCCCCCTCACACACAACAGTGAGAGAGATCAGTAAACTGTCATAAATTAAATAAAACAACTGCCAAGTGGAAAAAATAATGCCCAAAACATTTTATTCACCCAGTACCTCAGAAAATGAAACGATTTTACATGCCAGCAAAAAACGTTTAACATAAATTAAGTGTTATTAAAGAGCCTGTTGCCAGTCCCTGCAAATTAGGCTAAAGTCTTATGCACACAGTATAATTCCAGTGAAGTGCCATTCCCCAGAATACTGAAGTGTAAAATATACATACATGACAGCCTGATACCAGTTGCTGCTACTGCATTTAAGGCTGAGTTTACATTATATCGGTATGGCAGAATTTTCTCATCAATTCCATTGTCAGAAAATAATAAGCTGCTACATACCTCTTTGCAGATTAATCTGCCCGCTGTCCCCTGATCTGAAGTTTACCTCTCCTCAGATGGCCGAGAAACAGCAATATGATCTTAACTACGCCGGCTAAAATCATAGTAAAAACTCAGGTAGATTCTTCTTCAAATTCTACCAGAGAAGGAATAACACACTCCGGTGCTATTATAAAATAACAAACTTTTGATTGAAGGTATAAAACCAAATATAATCACCATAGTCCTCTCACACATCCTATCTAGTTGTTGGGTGCAAGAGAATGACTGGTAATGGCAGTTAGGGGAGGAGCTATGTAGCAGCTCTGCTGGGTGAATCCTCTTGCACTTCCTGTTGGGGAGGAGTTAATATCCCATAAGTAATGGATGATCCGTGGACTGGATACACTTAACAAGAGAAATGTGCTTTTATACAAAAAAATCATAACCACCAAAAAATAGGGTGGGTCTCATGGACTCTTGCCACTATGAAAGAAATGAATTTATCAGGTAAGTTCTTACATAAATTATGTTTTCTTTCATGTAAGTGGCAAGAGTCCATGAGCTTTTGACATATGGGATATAATAACCAAGATGTGGAAGTCCACAGAGTCACTAGAGAGGGAGGGATAAAATAATTCCGCTGAGAAATTAAATCCAAATATTAATTAATTAATAAAATGACGGCTGAAACAATCCGATTCCCAATTGTCTACACATGAGATATGAATCGAAGAGTCTTGACAAGAGTTGGATTCTGCCCAAGAAAATATCAAAGATTGCTAAAGGACTGCAAGTCCCCCTTGAAGATTGACATATGCAACTGTCTGTGACATTGTCTGATTGAAAACAAAAGTAAAGTTCTCACTTCAAATAGAGGCCAAGCCTGAAGAGCTCGGTGTTCTAAATATTGATTGGAAACCTCGCCTCTGGAGGATTCCAAACCCCTTGTGCTGTCAGAGATCCCCAGACAGCTCCCCAACCTGAAAGACGTGCATCTGTTGTGATCACAATCCAGGAAGGACAAACAAAGGAGGCCCCTTTAAACAATAAGGTGATGGTTAAACCACCAAGTAAGAGAAAGCTGTGTGTTGGGATTAAAGTATGTCAACTATGATAACCGAGTATAATCCCTGCACCACTGGTGCAACATGCAAAAGTTGTAGAGGTTTCATATGAAAATGAGCAAAGGAGATTGCGTCCGATAGTAAAATCCCTATACCTTTAAATTCCAAATATCTCCCATTCACCTATTGACCCTATAAAATTCCACTTCCTGCTCTCCCAAATTGCTCGATTATTAAGAATAACCTGAGCCTTATTCGTTCTCACTACTTGAGAGTAGTTTTGCATCCTGAACTTTCGTTACCATCGATTTACAAGAATCGAATTCCACTTCGCACAGACGCTGTCTGTTCTACCAGCTCATTTCCAACTTTTCATATCAGCAGACCAGAATCCAATTCCTCTTCGCACGGACGCTGTCTGTGTACTTCCAGCACTACTAAAGACCTCACCTGATCAGCAGACCGGATTCCTATTCCACTTCTTACAGACACTGTCTGTATTCCTCCAGCTCTCCTAAATCAGACCAACTACTGAAGACCAATCCGGTCTTACCGCAAGTACTCTGTATTACAAATTGCTTTGACTTTCTTTATGCATAAGTTATGTTGAACATTTTGCCTCAGAACTAATCTAATTATGCCTAATTACTCTCAAAACTTACCTCTGATTATACTAACAGAACGTTACACAGCTTGCTACCGTTTGTTTCATGCTGATGTAATAATAATTATTAAGTAATGTGACTCATTCTGACTTACCATTGTCAGTGAGTTGTTACAAAGTGAAACTTTGTATCTTATTGCTCAGTATTGCTGCTACATTTCAGGTACTTGTTCATTTACTATAAACCATAGTGAGCACAGTTATCCTGTTGTTATCTGTAGCTACAAACCTATATATTTTAGTTACACTGTAATTTATTTAATAATGATGGTTGAGCCTCACAGAATAATCAAGTCTTTAAAATAAAAAAAAATAAATAAAAAAAAAGAAAGAAGAAACTGTGTACCCTTAACCCCTTAGTGACCAGAGCACTTTTCCATTTTCTGTCCGTTTGGGACCAAGGCTATTTTTACATTTTTGCGGTGTTTGTGTTTAGCTGTAATTTTCTTCTTACTCATTTACTGTACCCACACATATTATATACCGTTTTTCTCGCCATTAAATGGACTTTCTAAAGATACCATTATTTTCATCATATCTTATAATTTACTATAAAAAAAAAAGATAAAATATGAGGAAAAATGGAAAAAAACACACTTTTTCTAACTTTGACCCCCAAAATCTGTTACACATCTAAAACCACCAAAAAACACCCATGCTAAATAGTTTCTAAATTTTGTCCTGAGTTTAGAAATACCCAATGTTTACATGTTCTTTGCTTTTTTTGCAAGTTATAGGGCCATAAATACAAGTAGCACTTTGCTATTTCCAAACCATTTTTTTCCAAAATTAGCGCTAGTTACATTAGAACACTGATATCTTTCAGGAATACCTGAATATCCCTTGACATTTATATATTTTTTTTAGTAGACATCCCAAAGTATTGATCTAGGCCAATTTTGGTATATTTCATGCCACCATTTCACCGCCAAATGCGATCAAATACAAAAAATTGTTCACTTTTTCACAAATTTTTTCACAAACTTTAGGTTTCTCACTGAAATTATTTACAAACAACTTGTGCAATTATGGCATAAATGGTTGTAAATTCTTCTCTGGGATCCCCTTTGTTCAGAAATAGCACACATATATGGCTTTGGCGTTGCTTTTTGGTAACTAGAAGGCCGCTAAATGCCACTGCGCACCACAAGTGTATCATGCCCAGCAGTTAAGGGGTTAATTAGGGAGCTTTTAGGGAGCTTGTAGGGTTAATTTTAGCTTTAGTGTAGTGTAGTAGACAACCCCAAGTATTGATCTAGGCACATTTTGGTATATTTCATGCCACCATTTCACCGCCAAATGCGATCAAATTAAAAAAAACGTAAAATTTTTCACAATTTTAGGTTTCTCACTGAAATCATTTACAAACAGCTTGTGCAATTATGGCACAAATGGTTGTAAATGCTTGTCTGGGATCCCCTTTGTTCAGAAATAGCAGACATATATGACTTTGGCGTTGCTTTCTGGTAATTAGAAGGCCACTAAATCCTGTTGTGCCTCACACGTGTATTATGGCTAGCAGTGAAAGGGTTAATTAGGGAGTTTGTAGTGAGCTTGCAGGGTTAATTTTAGCTTTAGTGTAGAGATCAGCCTCCCATCTGACACATCCCACCCCCTGATCCCTCCCAAACAGCTCCCTTCCCTCCCCCACCCCACAATTGTCCCCGCCATCTTAAGTACTGGCAGAAAGTCTGCCAGTACTAAAATAAAAGGGTTTTAAAAAAAAAATGACATTTTTTTTTAGCATATTTACATATGCTACTGTGTAGGATCCCCCCCTTAGCCCCCAACCTCCCTGATCCCCCCCAAAACCGCTCTCTAACCCTCCCCTCTGCCTTATTGGGGGCCATCTTGGGTACTGGCAGCTGTCTGCCAGTACCCAGTTTACAATAAAAAGTGTTTTTTTTTTCTCTTTGTTTTTTTTTTTTCTGTAGTGTAGCTTCAAAACAGGCCCCCACCCACAGACAAACCCCCACCACTTTGCTGATTATTTAATTTTTCGATTATTTAATCTTTTTTATTTGCAGATTTTCTGCAGTGTAGCGGTTCCCACCCGCTCCCTCCCCGTGCACGCGCCCGCCCCCACCCCCCCGTGCACGCGTGCGCGCCCCCAGCCACCCCCGCCCACGATCCCGCCCCCCTTCACTTCCACAGGGCCATCGATGGCCGCCACCCGCCTCCCGGTCCGGCTCCCACCCACCAACGCAGGTAGCCACCGATCTCCGGTGCAGAGAGGGCCACAGAGTGGCTCTCTCTGCACCGGATTACTTAAAAAGGTTATTGCAGGATGCCTCCATATCGAGGCATCACTGCAATAACCGGAAAGCAGCTGGAAGCGAGCAGGATCGCTTCCAGCTGCTTTCCACACTGAGGACGTGCAGGGTACGTTCTCAGGCATTAACTGCCTTTTTTCTGAGGACGTACCCTGCACGTCCTCAGTCGTTAAGGGGTTAAATGGGAAGTGCTTACAAAAATTGTATAGAATGGATCCAGCAGAATTGACCACACAGCTGAACAAACTCAATTGATTACTAAGCTAGAGGTCTCTCTGAAGTGCAGGCAGAAAACAGTGTTAACAAATTTAATGAAAGACTTAATGTCACCTAAACCCACAGAATCTCCAGAACCCCAAATAAATCCCCCAAAAGTATTCACTGGGAAAAGATCAGAATTTAGAAATGTAAAAAATTCTTGTAATTTACTATTCACAATGAAACCACGTACATATACAACTGATGGGATAAAAGTTTGCACTACAATTTTGTATTTATCTGGGGAGCCCAGAATCTAGGCTGATCGATTCTTTGAGACAAATGACCCAATTCTGAATTCAATTGTAGATTTTTTTTCTGCCATGACAACACTATATGAAGATGTTAATAAACAGTTAAATGCTGATAACTACTTAAGAGCCTTAAAGCAGGGAAAGAGGCCAATCGAGGAATATGTAACAGACTTTCAGAAGTGGAATCAGATCAGTTTAAAGGGACACTAAACCCAAAATGTTTCTTTCATGATTCAGATATATCATGCAATTTTAAGCAACTTTCTAATTTACTCCCATTATCAATTTTTCTTCGTTCTCTTGCTTTCTTTATTTGAAAAAGATGGCATCTAAGCTAAGGAGACAGCCACTGTTTAGTTCTGAACCATGGACAGCCCTTTTTATTGGTGCTGTCCAATCAGCAAGGACAACCCAGGTTGTGAATCAAAAATGGGCCGGCTTCTAAACTTACATTCTTGCTTTTCAAATAACGATAGCAAGAGAATGAAGAAAAAATGATAATAGGAGTAAATTAGAAAGTTGCTTAAAATTGCATGCTCTATCTGAATCATGAAAGAAAAAATTTGGGTTCAGTGTCCCTTTAAGAAACCAATTCAGGCTTGGCCTTGCTGAAACCCTAAAGGATGAATTATCACGTATAGAGCTACCAGGTACCTTGGATGAATTAATCAAATTGAGTATCACACTCGACCGTAGGATTCGTGAAAGAAGAGCAGAAAAACTCATCTGAACCCTACATAAGAAAACTTACAACACCTCTTTCAAAAAAAACAACTACAAGCTACACGCCAATGGAGATTGGCACAATTAAAGGTCCTTTGTCACAAGAGGAAAAATCCAAACGTCGTATGGCAAATGTATGCCTATATTGCGCAAGTAAGGATCATCTGGTTTCCATTTGCCCAATCCTTAGCAGACATAAACGAGGTAAGAATTTAATTATAAATTCACTTACACCTAACAATTCTTTATCTCATGTTTCATTAAGTTTATCATTTCAGTGGGATAAGCAACGACTCAAGACTGAAGCAATGATAGACTCATGAGCCGACGGGTTGTTCTAGGATCAAGCTTTTGTTTCAGTTAATAAAATTCCCATTGTTTTGAAGCACAAACCAATTTTTGTGAAAGTTGACGGTTCCTTAATTCAGAATGGACCTATAACACATCACACAATTCCTCTTCTTGTCTCAACTTCAGATGGACACATAGACCATTTATCATTCAATATTATACCCAATTCTTTACACTCTGTTATACTTGGCTACCCATGGTTGTCTAAACATAACCCTATAATAGATTGGAAAAATAACAGGGTTACCCTCAATTCCCCTTATTGTCAAAACACGTTATCCACAATTGATTATATCTAACTTAGACATAGCCATACCTCAAGAATAGGAGGATTTGTCTGAAGTGTTTGATGTAAAAGAGAAGCAGATGTTCTGCCTCTTTACAGGATATATGATTGTCCAATTGACATTAAACCGGGCTCTCAAATTCCTTTTGGGAAGATTTATCCCCTTTCTGAGCCAGAATTAAAACACTTGAGACAATATCTAGACGATAACCTCAAAAAAGGTTTCATAAAAACCTCTACATCACCAGCAGCGTCAGGTATCTTTTTTGTTAAAAATAAAAGATGCTACATTAAGACCAATAATATATTGTAGGTCACTAAATAACATAAGAATTAAAAACGTTACCCACTACCTCTCATCCCAGAACTTCTAGAAAGACTAAAGATGTCACTGTATTTACAAAACTGAATCTAAAAAGGCACATACAATCTCATTAAATTCGAGAGGGCGACAAATGGAAAACAGCCTTTCGGACATGTTACAGACTTTTTGAATATAGGGTAATGCCCTTTGGTCTATGTAACGCTCCCGTCACATTCCAGTACTTCATCAACGACATCTTTAGAGATTTGATGGATACTTGTGTAATTATATACTTAGATGATATCTTGATATACTCCAAAGATATACAGGAACATATCAAACATGTGCGTTGGATTCTAACCAGGCAAAGAGACCATAAACTATTTGCTAAACTTGAAAAATGTCAATTCGATGTTAACCGCATCAAATCCCTTGGATACATAATCTCCTCCAAAGGTGTAGTAAAGGATTCTGATAAGATCTTAGCAATCCTAAACTGGCCCAGACTTAATACAGTAAAAGCTTTACAAAGATTACTGGGATTTTCAAATTTCTACAGGAAATGTATCCTTAATTTATCCTTAATTTCTCTTTAATAGTTAAACCGTTAACTGACTTGACAAAAAACAAAACAAAAGTTTAATTTGCTTTTGATTAACTTAAATCTAAATTCTCTTCAGCTCCTATACTTCATTTACCAAATCCACAAAATAAATACATACTCGAAGTTGATGCATCTAACACTGGAATAGGAGCTGTACTCTCTCAAAGATCTAATCAGACTTTTCCATTACATCCCATAGCATTTTATTTGAGAACCCTTCAACCACCAGAAATCAACTATTCAGTTGGTGACAAAGAACATTTGGCTATTAAATGCGCTTTAGAATCCTGGAGACATTTGCTCGAAGTGGCTTCACAACCATTCCTAATTTTTAATGACCATAAGAATCTAGAATATTTAAAAAAAAAACAAAAAAAAACACACACACACTTTCTTCCAGACAGGTACGCTGGAGCTCATTTCTTGATAGGTTTGACTTCTTAATTTCCTATAGACCAGGATCAAAAAATATGAAGGCTGATGCTCTCTCTCGTGTATCTGAAGTTATACCTAACTCTAATCCTCATACATCCGTTATACCAGCCACACAATTTCTTGCCACTAACTACTATGGAGTTGGATATAGTAAAATGTCTAGACTCCGACACTGAAATTCCCACAAAGAATCTAAATAAAAACTCTACTAGTTTATATTACCATGGTAATAGTCTTTATATTCCTTCAGAACTCAGTCATTCCATTTTGACTCATTTTCATGACTCTTTTAGCAGGTCATCCAGGTACTAAGAAAACAATCAAACTGATCTGTAGATCTTTCTGGTGGCCTCATATGGCTACTCAGATTGAGGACTATGTAAATACATGCCATACCTGTGCCAGGAACAGCGCAAAAAAACTTTTGGCCTACTTACACCACCTTTCAAAACCAGATACCCCCTGGACAGTCATCTCTCAGATAATTCTCCAGCTGCAAAAGACTATGCCTTCACTTGATATTCTTAATTTACATCTCTCTGAGGCTAAGGCTAAACAAAATACTTACTATGATAAACGTCAAAGCCCAGCACCTACTTATAAAGTGGGTGACTTGGTTTGGCTTTCAACCAAACATTTACACTTGGGAGCACCCTCTAAGAAATTAGCCAACCAATTCATTGGACCATTCCCTATCAAAAAGATCATCAATCCGTCAGCTGTTGTCTTGACCTTGCCAGACTCATATAAAGTCCATTCAAGTTTTCACATTTCTCTTTTAAAACCTTACTCCCATCATGATGATCTACATAGAACTCGTAAACCTGAACCCCCAATTCAATGTGGAGATAACTTGGAATATGAAGTTCAACATATTCTTGATTCTAGACTTCAGCATCATAGATTGGAGTACTTGGTTAAATGGTGTGGCTATCCCCCGGAAGAGAATTCCTGGGTACCAGTTTCAGATATACATGCTCCTAGATTGTTGGCTTCCTTCCACAAGAGGTTCCCTAATAAACCACATATCGAATCCACTGTGCAGATTCCTTGAGGAGGGGGATATGTAACATCCCTATACCTTTAAATTCCAAATACCTCCCATTCACCTATTTACCGTATAAAATTCCACTTCCTGCTCTCCCAAATTGCTTGATTATTGAGAATAACCTGAGCCTTATTCGTTCTCACTCCGAGAGTAGTTTTGCATCCTGAACTTTCGTTACCATCGATTTACCAGAATCTAATTCCACTTCGCACAGACACCGTCTGTGTTCTACCAGCTCATTTCCAACTTTTCATATCAGCAGACCGGAATCCAATTCCTCTTCGCACAGACGCTGTCTGTGTACTTCCAGCACTACTAAAGACCTCACCTGATCAGCAGACCGGATTCCTATTCCACTTATCACAGACGCTGTCTGTATTCCTCCAGCTCTCCTAAATCAGCTGCTTGCTTTCCGGACATTGCTCCATATACCACCTACTGCAGGCCACACCGGTCTTACCGCAATTACTCTGTATTACAAATTGCTTTGACTTTCTTTATGCATAAGTTATGTTGAACATTTTGCCTCGGAACTAATTTAATTCTGCCTAATTACTCTCAAAACTTATCTCTGATTATGCTAACAGAACTTACACAGCTTGCAACCGTTTGTTTCATGCGGATGTCTTACCGCAGAGTAATATCTTAAAGTGAAAGTAACTCATTCTGACTTACCATTGTCGGTGAGTTGTTAACAAGTGAAAATTTGTATCTTATTGCTCAGTAACGCTGCTACATTTCAGGTACTTGTTCATTTACTATAAACCATAGTGAGCACAGTTCTCCTGTTATCTGTAGCTACAAACCTATATATTTTAGTTACACTAATTCATTCAATAATGATGGTTGAGTCTGACACCGATGCAGCGATCATAAGACCTAAAACTTTCATGCACATAATCACTGAAGAGAATTATAGACACTAAAGGTTTTGACAAGCTAAAACCAATTTCATTCATCTCTTGTCTGTTAGAGAAAGAGTCATGAACACTAAATTTATCTTGGAAACCTAAGAAGGTGACCTTGTCTCAAGAATCAAACTCTTAGGTAAATCGATCCTCCAACCATATACTTGAAGAAACAACATTAGTTGTTTCGTGTGAGATTCAGCTAAAAGAAAAAACTGAACTAGTACCAAGACATCGTCCAAAAAAAAATGCAATACCTTACCCTCTGATTACAGAAAGAATCGAGAAAAATCTTGGTGCTGTTGCTAGGCCAAATGGAAAAGCAACAAAATGGTAATGCTTGTCTAGAAAAAAGAATCTCGGAAAATAGTGGTCTGGATGAATCGAAAAGTGAAAAATAAGCGACCTGTAAGTCTATAGTGGACATTAAATAACCTTGCTAAACAAAAGGTAGAATAGTCCTTATAGTCACCACCATCTTCCCTCTTGGGGACAATGACTAGATTGAAAATAGAAATCCAATCCCTGTTCCTGCTGAGGAACTGTTGCAATCACCCCTGAAAACTCTAGTTCTGAAACACATTTGAGAAAAGCCTGAGCCTTTACAGGGTTTGTTGTAGCATGAGAAATAAATAATCTTCCCAAGGAAGATCTAATTCAAAAATCCATTTGAAACCCTTGAGAAACAATATTCTATTGATTCTGGACTGAACCTGTCCAAATTTCTTGAAATAACAATCTGCCCCCTCCACACCAGAAGAACTGGTCTGAGGGCTGCACCTACATGCAGACTGAAAGACTAAATTTGGTTTCTTATAAGGCTTGGAATTATTCCGATTCGGAGATGGTCTCTAATTAGAGCCAGAAGCCTTAGGGAAATTAGGTTATCTGTTCTATATTCTGCCAAAAGGAACAAAAAAAATGAGAGCTTCAAATTTACCCTTAAGTTACTTATCTAAGGGCAGAAAAAAACTCCCTTATCCCCAGATATAATGGAGATAATTCAATCCAATTGAGAACCAAGCAAATTATTACCCTGAAAAGATGGAGATAATAAATTATATTTAGGCACCATGTCAGAATTTTAAGATTCCAAACCATAAAGCTCTTCTAAATAGAATAGCAAAAAACATAGATTTGACATTTATCTTAAATGACATCAAATACAGTATCATAAATAAAATTATTCACATATTGAAGCAAAAAACAATGTTATAAACTTCAGAATCTAATAACTGTTAAGTTGACTGTCCAACCAGAAAGTTGAAGCAGAAGCAACATCATCCTAAGAATATAAACAGTATGTAAATATGCTCTTCTAAGGTAAGATCCAAGCTTCCTTAAAGGATCCTAAAAAAATAAGTACTATTTTCCATAGGAATAGCAATACATTCCCAAAAAGGAACAAGGTTTAGACCATTCTTTAGCAAACATATTACAGATAGCATGTAGAATAGGAAAAAACCTCAGGAGCAACCTTAGAAATCTTTAAACACAGAATTTAAATGATTATCAACTCCTCAATACGTAAGGTAACAATACTTCCTTAAAAGAGAACGAAAAAGTTTCAGTTTAAAAAAAGATTAGTCAATTACTATCTCTGATGCAGGATCCTCAGAGAAAGGAACCTTCATCAGCAGAAGATATTTAAGTATGCTGTCGGTCAGTACAAAATTGATTAAATCTATAACAAGTTTGGAAAGACCTTTACATTAATTGAAAGCGCAATAGCAGTCATGACCTTCTTATGGCTGCAGCAGTAACATTTTTAAGTCTGCAGAGCTTTAAGGTACATTAAATTGAGAAAGTAAAAACAGTAAATGTAATTGTACACATAGAAATATTATCAGAATATAATAATATCATAAAATAAGTGCCCATAATTAAGCTGAGGGATAAAATCAGCTTGGCAATAATAACACACTTAGCTTTTGGTAGAATTGTGTTCAGGCATCTTGGTTTCTACAGTAACATCAGAGGCAGGATCAATTTGAGACATCTCGCAAAATGTAACAAAAATGAAAAATAACATTTATACAAAATATCCAATTTCCACAATGTAACAGTTTCAGAAAATAGGAAACATTCATGATAGAATTTTTATAGAAAAAAATAAAATCAAAAGCAAGCATCATAGCTCTCTATAATAAAATTAAAGCAGCGAGCAAACGAGGGAGAGGCTTAATATAACAAATTTAGGCGCCAAAAATGACGCAAAGATGATGCAAATGCAGAGAAAAAAAAAATCTTTTGACACCAAAGCTAACAAAATGAAATGACGCAACTCATGTCATAATGGGCACGACTTTGTGGCAAAAAAAAAAAATTTGCATCAATAAAGACGCAAGAAATGATCTGACTCGCATCACAACAGACGCAACTTCGCACCAAGAATGACACAATAAAAAATAGCATTTTGCGTCCTCGTGAGCCTAGTTTGCCCGCAAAAATTTTGAAAAACAAAGTCAAATATGAAAAACTGAGGTAAGAAAAAAATTTACTTAAATAAACTCCCCAAAACATAAATTCCATACTGAAACTGTTAGACTGCAAAAGGGAAATAAACATAAACCTGACTCATGGCAAATATAAGCAAATACATATATTTAAAACTTTATAACATAAAGCGCCAAACATAGCTAAGAGTGTCTTTAAAAATTATACATAATTACCAGAAGAAACCCATTCACATATAGCAGACAGCCAAACCAGTACTGAAAAATATCAGCAGAGGTAATGGTATAGGAGTATAATGTCGATCTGAAAAGGGAGGCAGGGGATGAATCCCTGCGACCGACTACAGAGAGCCTTTGACAGGATTTCCCATGGGTGAAACCATAAAATCAACAGGCAATATTCCCTTCACATCCCTCTGACAAACACTGTACTCAGAGGATTTGGGCTTCAAAATGCTTAGAAGCGCCTATCATAGAAGAAATCAAGCATGACTTGCTTCACCACCTCCATAGGAGACAAAGTTTGTAAAACTAAGATATGGGTGTGGTGGGAGGTGTATTTATAGGCATTTTGAGGTTTGGGAAACTTTGCCCCCTCCTGGTAGGAATGTATATCCCATACGTCATTAGCTCATAGACTCTTGCCACTTACATGACAGAAATAATCATTACCTTAATAATAACAATGTAAATAGATTTATTTAACTAAAACAATAACATAGGTTTCACTTTTATTTTTACTGCGTGCCCCCTCCATCCTCACACTTAGGTCATTGTGCCGATATTTTCCAATCCAAAGTAAGGGGTTGATTCTGTGTACATAGAATTGCTGGGTAAGAATGGGATTAAAGGGACAGTAAAGTAAAAAAAAGCATACTAGCTAGCTACCAGTAATGTATTGCTACTCCTCAACAAAGGATATTATTATCATTTTGATAACGGAAGTAAATCTGAAAACTGTTTAAAGTTGTATTCTCTATCTGAATCAAAATTTTTAGTCTATTTCTTAACTTTGTATGTTTACTTTATAACATTTTTGCTGTGAAGAAGAGGTATGTTATTTCTGCAGGCACAAATTTACGGTTTTGAAAATTACAAAACCGATAATATGTTCTGGATAGAAAAAAATGCGCAAAATAATCCGACAGAAATCTCTGGAAGAGCATAACATTGTGAATGGATTAATAAAATTAATTTACCAAAAATAAATAAACATTACAGCCATAAATATACAGCCTCATGCTACTTAATTTAAAATTAAACCTTATTTCAGGATGAATAAACTTTGGACTATAATGTTTCTCAAATAGATTTATTATCCATTATGTAACCTCTATCTCCATATTTACCTCTCCCTCTCTAGCTATATACAGATACACACTATATAGAGGTAGCCCTCAGTTTACGCCGGGGTTAGGTTCCAGGAGGAATGGTTGTAAATCGAAACCGTTGTAAATTGAAACCCAGTTTATAATGTAAGTCAATGGGAAGTGAGGCAGTTAGGTTCCAGGCCCCTCTTAAAATTGTCATAAGTAACACCTAATACATTATTTTTAAAGCTTTGAAATGAAGACTTTAAAGCATTATAAACCTAATAATATAGATTGTATCATCATCAAACTAAGTTTAATGAACAAAAACATTTGCTAACAGCACCTAATTAAATAATCACACAACAGACTGCATCATCATCAAACTAAGTTTAATGAACAAAAACTTTTTTTTACTTGCATTTTTCTGCAAGCAGTTCTCTGCATTGTTAGCATGTTAGATAATATTGGGTCTGCACCTAGTCTATGCATTTCAATCTGCAGTGATTAATAGGCAGTTAGGCACCCTCACCTCAAGCAGCTGGACAGGAAGATAATAGGGAAGTGGCTGCTAAATCTTGTTGCTCGATAGCTAAAGACTGCTCTGTGTACACAGATCAATTTCAGTTTGTTAAGTTGCATAACTTTGCTGCAAAACAAGCAGACAGCTCCACCTACTGGCTATTTTAATCAGTGCACTGCTTTCCAAAGCTTTTCAATAGCAGTCACATGACTGAAAAAAAGTTTGTTATTCTGAAACGGCACAAATTGAACCGGCGTAAACCGAGGGCCACCTGTATAGATATATACACACTAGCTGATTGTAATACTTGCACCATCGACTCAGCATGCAAAGTTGAAGGTCTCATATGAAACTGAGCAAACGGAATGGCATCCAAAGCAGCAATCATCATACCTAGCACTTCATATATAATGTTCCTTGCAAATAAAGATATGAAGAGAGGCATCATTCAGATCTATGGTGGGCATAAATTGACCCTGTTGAACAAAAGGAAGGATGGTTTTAATTGTTTCCATTTTGAAGGATGGAACTCAGAGAAATTTGTTTATGGTTTTTAAATTCAGAATAGGCCTGAAAGTTCTGTCTTTTTTTGGGAACTATACAGTGGTTGCAATATAAAAACCATGACCTTTGGGGGGCGTGTCCAGACAGCGATCCTGAGCGGTAGCATTTCTCCCGAGCTCCTGCCGATCGCCATATAATCTGCCAATTTTCTGAGGTATTTTACAGCTACACTTCCATATTTGCTAAATATACAGCTGCATAGCCCCGACTGTGCATTACAATCTAAAAAATCCAGCTGTATTCCTGAAGCTAGAACTTGAGATTGGGTGAAGAAGATCTGTAGCGGCGGCTAACACGCAGGCAGCGCAACCCCCCTTAAAAAGTATTTTGCCTTAACTGGACTTATCAGTACGAAAGCACAGTTGCCGCATCCTTTCCCCTACACTTAAAGACGCACAGATAGTAGACACACGATCGAGGAGGGAAGGATTGCGCATAAGATTATAACTATTGCGTCTGAACATGGCCTATATGGGTGAAACAGAGATGCAATACCGCTCTACATCATCTCTTGAGACTCTAGAGAGAATCCTGACGACTCTACTTAAAGCACCATTCGATTTCCTGATAAATAGAATCTGTGCTAGCAGTATAACTCACATATCTTGGGAAGGTCCTTCTGCAACTGACAACCAAATTGGCCCCACTCTACTGCGCAAACAGTCAAGGCAATAGATCAGCAAAGGAAGCCTGCACAACAAGGTGTTAACCCTTGTTGTGGAGAAATATATCAGATGAAGGAGCCTAAGTTCGACATGGGCAGCCCAATTGTCAAAACCACAAGTCATGATTCTAAGCACCTTGCAGGCGGAGAGCACAGCTCGTCCTTGGATGCATCTCAACTAATGACACTAGCCAGAATATTAAGCAGGAACCGGCAGGAAGATCAGAACCTAGCATCGAATACGCTTCTAAAGTAGCTTAGGGGGGCTCCCAGACAGCTATGATCGCAGAGCCGACAAGCTTCCTGTTCAAGCACAACTATACTGAGGATGCTTCTAGTAAATACACAGCCTTTAGCAAAGACTTCTCCAGTAAGCACGGCGACACTTTGCCTACAAATTACATGAACCCATGGCATGCAGACTCATGGATAGACCTGTTGAACCAGACAACAATTTTGTTCAAATCCTACAAAGAGGCTTTCTAGACCATATAATGACAAGATCTTATCCACAGATAGAACCCGGGATTGATAATAATTGAACTCTCCACTATACCTACTATAACTGTGCTCCGTGGATGTTGTTAACTCCATGTATTGTTATACCCTGTTTTGTAATGTTTTCTGTATTGTGATGGCACCCATTTGCAGAACATACTTGATTTCTTCACACTGACCCTATGTGTTTTAGCAAGGATAGAGGTGTTTGAACAATAACTGTAGGCATATCATTTGAATAGTAATATTTAACATAGCCTAATATGTTTATCTTTTAATGTTCCATTTGAATATGAGTTATGTATCCTTAGTCATAGAAGAAAACTAGCAATTGCGTTGCACCATTAAATTTCCTGTTTTTCTCTACTACGTTATATAGATTATTTAGCTTCCGTTGTCACCACACTCTTAAAGTCCTTAATGCAGGTGCAGTAACTACCATGCTGCAGACTTTTCTATTTGAGTGCTCTCTCTGAGGGGTTTAGCGGGGGACCCCCGGGTGGACACTCAGTGTGACGCTCATGCAAAAATGGTATTTTGATGTTACACTGCCATCTTTTCAGTTTGCAAACCTGACACGATACCAACTTTTCCTTTGTGGCCAGCGGCCGAGGCTGCAGGAGGAGCAACAGTAATACAAACTTAGCTCTTAGCAAGGGGCTACACACATTAGTGAGCATCAAGAGCACTATAGCTGACAAATATGCCTAATCATGAAGGAAGCTACGCGTATACACTTATTTCTCACATGGCTCCTCAAATGTAATTTACACTGTCTAAGCATAGTTGCTTATGTTACTTTGATCTGGAAAACACCATACCGTAACCCCTTCTTGTGATGTGCAATCCATTTATATAAAACTACATCCCTGCAATAAGATTTTGATTGCCAGGTGCTGTAGTTATAATAATTGACTGTTAACGGTTAGTCTAGTTCTGACCTTTAATCTGTTGCATTTCACACTATTTGTTTTTACTGTTTCCTTTTCGTAATGCTCACAGATTGAATTTTGTTACATATACAATCCCTATACATTGTTATATGCCTTAACGAAGGACCCAAGAGAGGTCTTTATCCAATGTACATAGGGACAAAAATGAAGACACTATTATTTTTTATATCATTTTCTTTGAACACCATTTGTCCGAAAAAGGGACTTGCAGTATTACCCCCTTGAGATCGATAACAGAATACAATGAAAAAAAGATAGGAGGCTTTACTGGATTATTTGGAATATTGGACAGATGAGACCTTCCTCTGGGAAGGCCTTGATCTGAAGCCCATTCTGTATCCCTGAGAAACAAATGTTCAATATACGGGGGATCTCAAACAGAAAGACTATGCCTTTTGAAAAAGGTGTAATCTGCCCCCTAACAAAAGATAATCCAGATTGGGGGCATTACCTTCATGCGGATGAAGTGGAAAGCTTTTCTGACTACTTAGATTTGTTCCAAGTGGAAGTGGACTTCAAGGGAGTTCTAGAAGAGACATTCCTCAGAGAAGAAGCAGAGGATTTTTGGCTCCTGGTTTGGCGAAAAGGAATAAAAAATATTAGGAGCCCTGCCTTTCCCTTTCGATTTATTGTCTAGGGGATATAAGGCTCCTATACCTCCAGTTGCTGTATAAATAACAACATGTAGACCAGGACCAAATAGAATATCTCTCTGAAAAGGAAGAATAAAAAGTCTAGATTTAGACACCATGTCAGCAGACCAAGATTTCAGCCACAAGGAGCTTTTATTCAAAGCAGCTAGTGCCATATTCTTAGCATTCATCCTGATAATGTCAACAATAGCATTACAAATTAATATATTAGCTGACCTAATCAGATCTAGGTGATGTGGAAAACTTTCCTCCATTGAGTCGTCTTTAATTTGATCAGATAGGCCTTCACACCATAAAAACAGAATTTATGTTTACCTGATAAATTACTTTCTCCAACGGTGTGTCCGGTCCACGGCGTCATCCTTACTTGTGGGATATTCTCTTCCCCAACAGGAAATGGCAAAGAGCCCAGCAAAGCTGGTCACATGATCCCTCCTAGGCTCCGCCTACCCCAGTCATTCGACCGACGTTAAGGAGGAATATTTGCATAGGAGAAACCATATGATACCGTGGTGACTGTAGTTAAAGAAAATAAATTATCAGACCTGATTAAAAAACCAGGGCGGGCCGTGGACCGGACACACCGTTGGGGAAAGTAATTTATCAGGTAAACATAAATTCTGTTTTCTCCAACATAGGTGTGTCCGGTCCACGGCGTCATCCTTACTTGTGGGAACCAATACCAAAGCTTTAGGACACGGATGATGGGAGGGAGCAAATCAGGTCACCTAGATGGAAGGCACCACGGCTTGCAAAACCTTTCTCCCAAAAATAGCCTCAGAAGAAGCAAAAGTATCAAACTTGTAAAATTTGGTAAAAGTGTGCAGTGAAGACCAAGTTGCTGCCCTACATATCTGATCAACAGAAGCCTCGTTCTTGAAGGCCCATGTGGAAGCCACAGCCCTAGTGGAATGAGCTGTGATTCTTTCGGGAGGCTGCCGTCCGGCAGTCTCGTAAGCCAATCTGATGATGCTTTTAATCCAAAAAGAGAGAGAGGTAGAAGTTGCTTTTTGACCTCTCCCTTTACCGGAATAAACAACAAACAAGGAAGATGTTTGTCTAAAATCCTTTGTAGCATCTAAATAGAATTTTAGAGCGCGAACAACATCCAAATTGTGCAACAAACGTTCCTTCTTCGAAACTGGTTTCGGACACAGAGAAGGTACGATAATCTCCTGGTTAATGTTTTTGTTAGAAACAACTTTTGGAAGAAAACCAGGTTTAGTACGTAAAACCACCTTATCTGCATGGAACACCAGATAAGGAGGAGAACACTGCAGAGCAGATAATTCTGAAACTCTTCTAGCAGAAGAAATTGCAACCAAAAACAAAACTTTCCAAGATAATAACTTAATATCAACGGAATGTAAGGGTTCAAACGGAACCCCCTGAAGAACTGAAAGAACTAAGTTGAGACTCCAAGGAGGAGTCAAAGGTTTGTAAACAGGCTTGATTCTAACCAGAGCCTGAACAAAGGCTTGAACATCTGGCACAGCTGCCAGCTTTTTGTGAAGTAACACAGACAAGGCAGAAATCTGTCCCTTCAGGGAACTTGCAGATAATCCTTTTTCCAATCCTTCTTGAAGGAAGGATAGAATCTTAGGAATCTTAACCTTATCCCAAGGGAATCCTTTAGATTCACACCAACAGATATATTTTTTCCAAATTTTGTGGTAAATCTTTCTAGTTACAGGCTTTCTGGCCTGAACAAGAGTATCGATAACAGAATCTGAGAACCCTCGCTTCGATAAGATCAAGCGTTCAATCTCCAAGCAGTCAGCTGGAGTGAGACCAGATTCGGATGTTCGAACGGACCTTGAACAAGAAGGTCTCGTCTCAAAGGTAGCTTCCATGGTGGAGCCGATGACATATTCACCAGATCTGCATACCAAGTCCTGCATGGCCACGCAGGAGCTATCAAGATCACCGACGCCCTTTCCTGATTGATCCTGGCTACCAGCCTGGGGATGAGAGGAAATGGCGGGAATACATAAGCTAGTTTGAAGGTCCAAGGTGCTACTAGTGCATCCACTAGAGCCGCCTTGGGATCCCTGGATCTGGACCCGTAGCAAGGAACTTTGAAGTTCTGACGAGAGGCCATCAGATCCATGTCTGGAATGCCCCACAGTTGAGTGACTTGGGCAAAGATTTCCGGATGGAGTTCCCACTCCCCCGGATGCAATGTCTGACGACTCAGAAAATCCGCTTCCCAATTTTCCACTCCTGGGATGTGGATAGCAGACAGGTGGCAGGAGTGAGACTCCGCCCATAGAATGATTTTGGTCACTTCTTCCATCGCCAGGGAACTCCTTGTTCCCCCCTGATGGTTGATGTACGCAACAGTTGTCATGTTGTCTGATTGAAACCGTAAGAACTTGGCCCTCGCTAGCTGAGGCCAAGCCTTGAGAGCATTGAATATCGCTCTCAGTTCCAGAATATTTATCGGTAGAAGAGATTCTTCCCGAGACCAAAGACCCTGAGCTTTCAGGGATCCCCAGACCGCGCCCCAGCCCATCAGACTGGCGTCGGTCGTGACAATGACCCACTCTGGTCTGCGGAAGGTCATCCCTTGTGACAGGTTGTCCAGGGACAGCCACCAACGGAGTGAGTCTCTGGTCCTCTGATTTACTTGTATCCTCGGAGACAAGTTTGTATAGTCCCCATTCCACTGACTGAGCATGCACAGTTGTAATGGTCTTAGATGAATGCGCGCAAAAGGAACTATGTCCATCGCCGCTACCATCAAACCTATCACTTCCATGCACTGCGCTATGGAAGGAAGAGGAACGGAATGAAGTATCCGACAAGAGTCTAGAAGTTTTGTTTTTCTGGCCTCTGTCAGAAAAATCCTCATTTCTAAGGAGTCTATTATTGTTCCCAAGAAGGGAACCCTTGTTGACGGAGATAGAGAACTCTTTTCCACGTTCACTTTCCATCCATGAGATCTGAGAAAGGCCAGGACGATGTCCGTGTGAGCCTTTGCTTGAGGAAGGGACGACGCTTGAATCAGAATGTCGTCCAAGTAAGGTACTACAGCAATGCCCCTTGGTCTTAGCACAGCTAGAAGGGACCCTAGTACCTTTGTGAAAATCCTTGGAGCAGTGGCTAATCCGAAAGGAAGCGCCACGAACTGGTAATGCTTGTCCAGGAATGCGAACCTTAGGAACCGATGATTTTCCTTGTGGATAGGAATATGTAGATACGCATCCTTTAAATCCACCGTGGTCATGAATTGACCTTCCTGGATGGAAGGAAGAATTGTTCGAATGGTTTCCATTTTGAACGATGGAACCTTGAGAAACTTGTTTAAGATCTTGAGATCTAAGATTGGTCTGAACGTTCCCTCTTTTTTGGGAACTATGAACAGATTGGAGTAGAACCCCATCCCTTGTTCTCCTAATGGAACAGGATGAATCACTCCCATTTTTAACAGGTCTTCTACACAACGTAAGAATGCCTGTCTTTTTATGTGGTCTGAAGACAACTGAGACCTGTGGAACCTCCCCCTTGGGGGAAGCCCCTTGAATTCCAGAAGATAACCTTGGGAGACTATTTCTAGCGCCCAAGGATCCAGAACATCTCTTGCCCAAGCCTGAGCGAAGAGAGAGAGTCTGCCCCCCACCAGATCCGGTCCCGGATCGGGGGCCAACATTTCATGCTGTCTTGGTAGCAGTGGCAGGTTTCTTGGCCTGCTTTCCCTTGTTCCAGCCTTGCATTGGTCTCCAAGCTGGCTTGGCTTGAGAAGTATTACCCTCTTGCTTAGAGGACGTAGCACTTTGGGCTGGTCCGTTTCTACGAAAGGGATGAAAATTAGGTTTATTTTTGGCCTTGAAAGGCCGATCCTGAGGAAGGGCGTGGCCCTTACCCCCAGTGATATCAGAGATAATCTCTTTCAAGTCAGGGCCAAACAGCGTTTTCCCCTTGAAAGGAATGTTAAGTAGCTTGTTCTTGGAAGACGCATCAGCTGACCAAGATTTCAACCAAAGCGCTCTGCGCGCCACAATAGCAAACCCAGAATTCTTAGCCGCTAACCTAGCCAATTGCAAAGTGGCGTCTAGGGTGAAAGAATTAGCCAATTTGAGAGCATTGATTCTGTCCATAATCTCCTCATAAGGAGGAGAATCACTATCGACCGCCTTTACCAGCTCATCGAACCAGAAACACGCGGCTGTAGCGACAGGGACAATGCATGAAATTGGTTGTAGAAGGTAACCCTGCTGAACAAACATCTTTTTAAGTAAACCTTCTAATTTTTTATCCATAGGATCTTTGAAAGCACAACTATCTTCTATGGGTATAGTGGTGCGTTTGTTTAAAGTGGAAACCGCTCCCTCGACCTTGGGGACTGTCTGCCATAAGTCCTTTCTGGGGTCGACCATAGGAAACAATTTTTTAAATATGGGGGGAGGGACGAAAGGAATACCGGGCCTTTCCCATTCTTTATTTACAATGTCCGCCACCCGCTTGGGTATAGGAAAAGCTTCTGGGAGCCCCGGGACCTCTAGGAACTTGTCCATTTTACATAGTTTCTCTGGGATGACCAACTTGTCACAATCATCCAGAGTGGATAATACCTCCTTAAGCAGAATGCGGAGATGTTCCAACTTAAATTTAAACGTAATCACATCAGGTTCAGCTTGTTGAGAAATGTTCCCTGAATCAGTAATTTCTCCCTCAGACAAAACCTCCCTGGCCCCATCAGACTGGTTTAGGGGCCCTTCAGAACCATTATTATCAGCGTCGTCATGCTCTTCAGTATCTAAAACAGAGCAGTCGCGCTTACGCTGATAAGTGTGCATTTTGGCTAAAATGTTTGACAGAATTATCCATTACAGCCGTTAATTGTTGCATAGTAAGGAGTATTGGCGCGCTAGATGTACTAGGGGCCTCCTGAGTGGGCAAGACTCGTGTAGACGAAGGAGGGAATGATGCAGTACCATGCTTACTCCCCTCACTTGAGGAATCATCTTGGGCATCATTGTCATTGTCACATAAATCACATTTATTTAAATGAGAAGGAACTCTGGCTTCCCCACATTCAGAACACAGTCTATCTGGTAGTTCAGACATGTTAAACAGGCATAAACTTGATAACAAAGTACAAAAAACGTTTTTAAAATAAAACCGTTACTGTCACTTTAAATTTTAAACTGAACACACTTTATTACTGCAATTGCGAAAAAATATGAAGGAATTGTTCAAAATTCACCAAAATTTCACCACAGTGTCTTAAAGCCTTAAAAGTATTGCACACCAAATTTGGAAGCTTTAACCCTTAAAATAACGGAACCGGAGCCGTTTTTAACTTTAACCCCTTTACAGTCCCTGGTATCTGCTTTGCTGAGACCCAACCAAGCCCAAAGGGGAATACGATACCAAATGACGCCTTCAGAAAGTCTTTTCTATGTATCAGAGCTCCTCACACATGCGACTGCATGTCATGCCTCTCAAAAACAAGTGCGCAACACCGGCGCGAAAATGAGGCTCTGCCTATGATTTGGGAAAGCCCCTAAGAATAAGGTGTCTAAAACAGTGCCTGCCGATATAATCTTATCAAAATACCCAGATTAAATGATTCCTCAAGGCTAAATATGTGTTAATAATGAATCGATTTAGCCCAGAAAAAGTCTACAGTCTTAATAAGCCCTTGTGAAGCCCTTATTTACTATCTTAATAAACATGGCTTACCGGATCCCATAGGGAAAATGACAGCTTCCAGCATTACATCGTCTTGTTAGAATGTGTCATACCTCAAGCAGCAAGAGACTGCTCACTGTTCCCCCAACTGAAGTTAATTCCTCTCAACAGTCCTGTGTGGAACAGCCATGGATTTTAGTAACGGTTGCTAAAATCATTTTCCTCATACAAACAGAAATCTTCATCTCTTTTCTGTTTCTGAGTAAATAGTACATACCAGCACTATTTTAAAATAACAAACTCTTGATTGAATAATAAAAACTACAGTTAAACACTAAAAAACTCTAAGCCATCTCCGTGGAGATGTTGCCTGTACAACGGCAAAGAGAATGACTGGGGTAGGCGGAGCCTAGGAGGGATCATGTGACCAGCTTTGCTGGGCTCTTTGCCATTTCCTGTTGGGGAAGAGAATATCCCACAAGTAAGGATGACGCCGTGGACCGGACACACCTATGTTGGAGAAATAGAGGTTACTGCAACAAGGGTATACTAACTGCTGGACTAAATAAAAAAAAAAACTTGCTTGTTGAAAAGTCTTTCTATGGTGAGATTCAAGAAGAGGGTAAGGGAAATATCTTCTTGAACTTTTAAGATGGATTATAAAAAATATCAGGCCTTAGACAAAGCAAAAAAGTTCCAAAAGAAGCCTAAGTATAAAAATAGCAGCATATCTTTATTATTCATAGTAAAAGTATCACAGGAAACATGTAGGTGATCCTATGGTGACAAAAAGTCTGACCGGTTTCGGTCTTGCAGACCATAATCATAGACTGAAAGCTGTCACCTGGAACTGCTATTTAAACAACTAGACACTTCCTGATAGGATAAAAACAGAATAGCCTAGGATTAACCCTATACACCTCTTAACAGTTTAAGAAAGGTAGATAGACATACACATACACATTACAATATAGTGATTGCAGATAGGTAACTAGACATTTGGACCGGATCAGGATAATAATCATCAATACCTACAGTGGTGACAACAAAGCCATAAACAACCCAGTATTAACATCTAATTGACTATATTATTCTAGTTAGGGATATAGAAAGCAGTGGACTCTAATCAATCATAAATACATGTATATAATTAGAACTAAATCCCATATAGGAATAGACAAATCAGAGAGTTAGGAACAAAAACAAGAAATATAATTATTTTTTCTTTCTTTGGGGACTTATTTCCTCCTTAGGTGCCTTGTCAGTATTATTACACAATTAGTGGGTTACCTACAGGAGCAGTGCTTAAGCATAAGGAACAAATTATTACTGAGCTGACATAAGTCACAGGTATGCAAGTTATGTCAAAAAAGGGTATGCTTCTTTACACTGTCTCTATGTGATCGTCTCAAGTATCTTGATAAATGACTAAGTTGTAAAATGTAACTTTTATTGATATTGATTAAGAAAGACAGCTTATATATTGTGATATTTTGCTGTCCTCACATCAATTAAAAACACTTCTCCCTCAAGTTGATGTACATAGTTATTCTGTTCCTTAGTTGGTTTCAAAAATAAGAACTATAAGATATTATATATGTAGCCTTAGTGAATACCAATTGTATTTTCAATGTAATTGACAATAGCCTTATATATGGCTTGTTTGAAACTTACACAATATTGGCTAAATATATTGTATAACAGGTTTTAAATTCCTGTATGTTACTTATAGTCTCTATTTGTTCAAAGTTATGAAGTGACATTCGAATAATTATGTGGCTAATGTAGTTATAGAGGTTAGTAGTTACTCTAATAATCTCAACTTAGAGTGTGCATATAATATTCAATTTGTGCACTATTGTATCTTAAGGTCGTCTATCACAGGTTCTTTACTTGTATAAGTATGCTCTTAGGCTTGTACTATGTCGGGAGCTATTGTTTGTGTTATGCTGGAGTGCTGGTTTCCATTTGCAACAAGTTAAGTGCAGAAAAAAGAGCGCTTTTGTTTTTAAGCTACTGTTGTGCTATAACCATAATTGCTCTTATTTATATTAAGATGGCATTCATTTTCACTGATACTAAATTGGATCAGTTGTAGGCTTATTAAATTAAAGCCTTGTACACTAGAATAGTTGGTTGAGAATCGTTATTGCAACAAAAGTAACACTATAGGTAGCTGGTTTTACTCATACATTTATAGAATCAATATACTGCTACAACTGTAGCTACGATTAATAAGGATACAAGTATTCAACTTTTGAATCCTTTGCCATATATTGTTATTTAACCAACTTGAAACCTATGTGGATTATTTTTCTGTACTTTGCAGACTAGTATATTGTAGAAAAGTTAGATACATATGCTCCGCTGTATTGTTAAAGAACACTGGTTGTTTTAGGACCGCTCAGAACCTTGGTACCGTGAGCGGTTTCAAACTTAGTGTTGGTTGTCTCTATCAACTTCAACTGAATTATATTGCATAGCTACATTCACTATCGGTTACGATAATTGTACTACTATATCTATACCACATTACTTAAATTGTTTCTATTTGACACAAAGGTGCCATTAAATATTGCTTAGCCACATTACTTAAATTATTTCTATTTAACACGGTTGCCACTAAATGTTTGTGCCTTTTGTAAACACCAACTATTAATTATAAAATTCAGCTTGTATTCACAACATGAAGGAGAGCAAGTTTAAAAAATGGAAACCCCTGACGCGGCGTTTCACATACGCTTCCTCAGAGGGGAAATAGAAACAATTTAAGTAATGTGGTATAGATATAGTAGTACAATTATCGTAACCGATAGTGAATGTTAATGTAGCTATGCAATATAATTCAGTTGAAGTTGCTAAAGACAACCAACACTAAGTTTGAAACCGCTCACGGTACCAAGGTTAAGAGCGGTCCTAAAACAACCAGTGTTCTTTAACAATACAGCAGAGCATATGTATCTAACTTTTCTACAATATACTACAGTATACATAAAATTTGTCTTTGCGCATAATCAAAACATACATTAAGCAAATATGCAAAATATAGATCCTGTATACAAAGTATATATTTATATTTTGACACCTCAACATATAATATATATATAATATGGTTCTATAGGTAGAGGTTAATCGTTATTCAAAGGAAATATCAAGAGGAGGTAGGAAATATATATATCAAACTAAGAGTTAAAGCTCTGCGGCACCAAACTCTTGAGTTTGAAAATCCAATAGGTCTCCTGCCTACAAAGTATAGGAAATGTATCTCCCCTTCTTGGAGGCCTTCTGATTTGCTCAATTGCTTGCCACCTAAATGTGTTAAAAAATTTTTTTTTTATGTTTCTCTATAAAATGTCTGGATAGGGCAGAAAGAACATACTCTTTCCCCTGAAATGTAGGACAGGTGCGACCTAATGCGGGTGCCAACCTCTCTTGTTGTCCTTCCTATGTATTGTTTTAAACACAATGTGCATTAAAACTAGATAGATGACAAAAGTACTCTTGCAGATGATGCACCCCTTTATCTGAAACTCCTCTCCTGTAGTGTGTAATATGAACATGGTAGACACGTATGTAAAATCACAGGCGGTACATACCTTTCTACCACATCTGAATGTACCATTAAAATGCATTGATTAACTTGCTAAGCTCTTATTCTCTTTCAGCATGCTAGGAATGAGAATATTACCTAGGGTTACATTCCTTTTGGGTACAAATATGCAACCCTTCTCAACCATTTTTCTCAATTTCTTATCTCCCATCAAAATCGGTAGATTTCTCTTTATCACCTAACACACCTGTTCATATTGATTTGAGTAAGAAGTAATGAATTCAGGCTTTTGTTGGTCTTGAGGCATATCCTTCACCCGTGATCCACATCTACCCATCAATAGAGATTCTTGTTCATATCCAGTGGTAGAAGGGTATGTACCTCCTGTGATTTTACGTATGTGTCTACCAGACTTAGTGATTTACTAGGGCCCACTCACACTTCTCGCTATAACCTGCCTTAGCCTTTTTTAGTGCACTTCTAAATATATTTTCATACGTCTTACTATCTTTTGGGTAGCTAGGTACCTTTTTTAGGAGCATTATAGGCAGTCTTATACCTAGCGCTGAGTTATTTTACAATTTAACTGAATTTGCACAGGAAGGCAGCGCAAGTCCATATTATCTGGCATTGACTAACCAAGGGGAGGACGAATCACAGTCACAGATCCTCATGCTCCTATATGGCTCAGTGTCTGTTTATTGCAAATAGGCAGAAAGGATAGACAACCTTGCTGTACACCATACTGCCCTCATGACATCACTAAACATGCAAATTGTTGTACACTAAGAAAAATGTTTTTAAGGTTGGCAGGTCACATGCTGGTGTGTAGAGAATGGGCCACGTTATTACTTTAAATAGCAGCTGGAAGACGGCACAAACTATATATTTAGGTGTAAGTAGGAGAACCTTTTGAAGATTTTGTGGAGAAACAAGACTGGCAGCATTCCTTTGTCCTCACTCCCTATAGCTCATTAAAACGTATGTTAAAATAATCTGAACAAGTTTACTTGTCTTCTCAGGAAATAAATACATTGTGTATATTTCTTAACTGAAAAAACAAAAATACTAAATATGTGATAACAAAACATTTCAACACATTTGAACAGTTTTAGAACATACTCGGCTAGATTTGGAGTTTTGTCGGTAACGACCCGAAAAACTAACGCCGGCTTTTTTCTGGCCGCACCATAAAAATAACTCTGGTATTGAGAGTCCACAGAATGGCTGCGTTAGGCTCCAAAAAAGGAGCGTAGAGCATTTTTAACGCAGCTTCAACTCTCGATACCAGAGTTGCTTACGCAAGCGGCCAGCCTCAAAAACGTGCTCGTGCATGATTCCCCCATAGGAAACAATGGAGCAGTTTGAGCTGAAAAAAAACCAAACACCTGCAAAAAAAGCCGCGTTCAGCTCCTAACGCAGCCCCATTGTTTGCTATGCGGTAACCCTTCCTACGTCTGCACTTAACACTCTAACATGTACCCCGAGTCTAAACACCCCTAGACTTACACTTATTAACCCCTAATCTGCCACCCCCGCTATCGCTGACCCCTGCATATTATTATTAACCCCTAATCTGCCGCTCCGTAAACCGCCGCTACTTACATTATCCCTATGTACCCCTAATCTGCTGCCCTAACATCGCCGACCCCTATATTATATTTATTAACCCCTAATCTGCCCCCCACAACGTCGCCTCCACCTGCCTACACTTATTAACCCCTAATCTGCCGACCGGACCTGAGCGCTACTATAATAAAGTTATTAACCCCTAATCCGCCTCACTAACCCTATAATAAATAGTATTAACCCCTAATCTGCCCTCCCTAACATCGCCAACACCTAACTTCAATTATTAACCCCTAATCTGCCGACTGGAGCTCACCGCTATTCTAATAAATGTATTAACCCCTAAAGCTAAGTCTAACCCTAACACTAACACCCCCCTAAATTAAATATAATTTACATCTAACGAAATTAATTAACTCTTATTAAATAAATTATTCCTATTTAAAGATAAATACTTACCTGTAAAATAAATCCTAATATAGCTACAATATAAAACAGAATTTATGCTTACCTGATAAATTACTTTCTCCAACGGTGTGTCCGGTCCACGGCGTCATCCTTACTTGTGGGATATTCTCTTCCCCAACAGGAAATGGCAAAGAGCCCAGCAAAGCTGGTCACATGATCCCTCCTAGGCTCCGCCTACCCCAGTCATTCGACCGACGTACAGGAGGAAATATGCATAGGAGAAACCATATGATACCGTGGTGACTGTAGTTAGAGAAAATAATTAATCAGACCTGATTAAAAAAACCAGGGCAGGCCGTGGACCGGACACACCGTTGGAGAAAGTAATTTATCAGGTAAGCATAAATTCTGTTTTCTCCAACATAGGTGTGTCCGGTCCACGGCGTCATCCTTACTTGTGGGAACCAATACCAAAGCTTTAGGACACGGATGAAGGGAGGGAGCAAATCAGGTCACCTAAATGGAAGGCACCACGGCTTGCAAAACCTTTCTCCAAAAAATAGCCTCTGAAGAAGCAAAAGTATAAAATTTGTAAAATTTGGCAAAAGTGTGCAGTGAAGACCAAGTCGCTGCCTTACATATCTGGTCAACAGAAGCCTCGTTCTTGAAGGCCCATGTGGAAGCCACAGCCCTAGTGGAGTGAGCTGTGATTCTTTCAGGAGGCTGCCGTCCGGCAGTCTCATAAGCCAATCGGATAATGCTTTTAAGCCAAAAAGAAAGAGGTAGAAGTTGCTTTTTGACCTCTCCTTTTACCAGAATAAACAACAAACAAAGAAGATGTTTGTCTGAAATCTTTAGTGGCCTCTAAATAGAATTTTAGAGCACGGACTACGTCCAAATTGTGTAACAAACGTTCCTTCTTTGAAACTGGATTCGGACACAAAGAAGGTACAACTATCTCCTGGTTAATATTTTTGTTGGAAACCACTTTCGGAAGAAAACCAGGCTTAGTACGCAAAACCACCTTATCTGCATGGAACACCAGATAGGGCGGAGAACACTGCAGAGCAGATAACTCAGAAACTCTTCTAGCAGAAGAAATAGCAACCAAAAGCAAAACTTTCCAAGATAATAACTTAATATCTACGGAATGTAAGGGTTCAAACGGAACCCCTTGAAGAACTGAAAGAACTAGATTAAGACTCCAGGGAGGAGTCAAAGGTCTGTAAACAGGCTTGATTCTAACCAGAGCCTGAACAAACGCTTGAACGTCTGGCACAGCTGCCAGCCTTTTGTGAAGTAAAACAGATAAAGCAGAGATCTGTCCCTTCAGAGAACTTGCAGATAATCCTTTCTCCAAACCTTCTTGTAGAAAGGATAGAATCTTAGGAATTTTTATCTTGTTCCATGGGAATCCTTTAGATTCACACCAACAGATATATTTTTTCCATATCTTATGGTAAATTTTTCTAGTTACAGGCTTTCTAGCCTGAATCAGAGTATCTATTACAGAATCTGAAAACCCACGCTTTGATAAAATCAAGCGTTCAATCTCCAAGCAGTCAGTTGGAGGGAAACCAGATTCGGATGTTCGAATGGACCTTGAACAAGAAGGTCCTGTCTCAAAGGTAGCTTCCATGGTGGAGCCGATGACATATTCACCAGGTCTGCATACCAAGTCCTGCGTGGCCACGCAGGAGCTATCAAGATCACCGAAGCCCTCTCCTGATTGATCCTGGCTACCAGCCTGGGAATGAGAGGAAACGGTGGGAATACATAAGCTAGGTTGAAGGCCCAAGGTGCTACTAGTGCATCCACTAGAGTCGCCTTGGGATCCCTGGATCTGGATCCGTAACAAGGAACCTTGAAGTTCTGACGAGAGGCCATCAGATCCATGTCTGGAATGCCCCATAATCGAGTTATTTGGGCAAAGATTTCCGGATGGAGTTCCCACTCCCCCGGATAAAATGTCTGACGACTCAGAAAATCCGCTTCCCAATTTTCCACTCCTGGGATGTGGATTGCAGACAAGTGGCAGGAGTGATCCTCCGCCCATTGAATTATCTTGGTCACTTCCTCCATCGCCAGGGAACTCCTTGTTCCCCCCTGATGGTTGATATATGCAACTGTCGTCATGCTGTCTGATTGAAACCTTATGAATTTGGCCTTTGCTATATGAGGCCAAGCTTTGAGAGCATTGAATATCGCTCTCAGTTCCAGAATGTTTATCGGGAGAAGAGATTCTTCCCGAGACCATAGACCCTGAGCTTTCAGGGGTTCCCAGACCACGCCCCAGCCCACCAGACTGGCGTCGGTCGTGACAATGACCCACTCTGGTCTGCGGAAGCTCATTCCCTGTGACAGGTTGTCCAGGATCAGCCACCAACGGAGTGAATCTCTGGTCCTTTGATCTACTTGAATCGTCGGAGACAAGTCTGTATAATCCCCATTCCACTGTCTGAGCATGCACAGTTGTAATGGTCTTAGATGAATTCGTGCAAAAGGAACTATGTCCATTGCTGCAACCATCAATCCTATTACTTCCATGCACTGCGCTATGGAAGGACGAAGAACAGAATGAAGTACTTGACAAGAGCTTAGAAGTTTTGATTTTCTGACCTCTGTCAGAAAAATCCTCATTTCTAAGGAAACTATTATTGTTCCCAAGAAGGGAACCCTTGTTGACGGGGACAGAGAACTTTTTTCTATGTTCACTTTCCATCCGTGAGATCTGAGAAAGGCTAGGATGATGTCCGTATGAGCCTTTGCTTTTGACAGAGACGACGCTTGAATCAGGATGTCGTCCAAGTACGGTACTACTGCAATGCCCCTTGGTCTTAGAACCGCTAGAAGGGACCCTAGTACCTTTGTGAAAATTCTCGGAGCAGTGGCTAATCCGAATGGAAGTGCCACAAACTGGTAATGCTTGTCCAGAAAAGCGAACCTTAGGAACTGATGATGTTCCTTGTGGATAGGAATATGTAGGTACGAATCCTTTAAATCCACCGTGGTCATAAATTGACCTTCCTGGATGGTAGGAAGGATTGTTCGAATGGTTTCCATTTTGAACGATGGAACCCTGAGAAATTTGTTTAGGATCTTGAGATCTAAAATTGGTCTGAATGTTCCCTCTTTTTTGGGAACTATGAACAGGTTGGAGTAAAACCCCATCCCTTGTTCTCCTATTGGAACTGGATGAATTACTCCCATCTTTAACAGGTCTTCTATACGAATGCCTGTCTTTTTATTTGGTTTGAAGATAATTGAGACCTGTGGAACCTTCCCCTTGGGGGTAGTTCCTTGAATTCCAGGAGATAACCCTGAGAAACTATTTCTAGTGCCCAAGGATCCTGAACATCTCTTGCCCAGGCCTGAGCAAAGAGAGAAAGTCTGCCCCCCACCAGATCCGGTCCCGGATCGGGGGCCATCCCTTCATGCTGTTTTGGTAGCAGTGGCAGGCTTCTTGGCCTGCTTACCCTTGTTCCAGCCTTGCATCGGTCTCCAGGCTGGTTTGGGTTGAGAAGTATTACCCTCTTGCTTAGAGGATGTAGAATTAGATGCTGGTCCGTTTCTGCGAAAGGGACGAAAATTAGGCTTATTTTTAGCCTTAAAAGACCTATCCTGAGGAAGGGCGTGGCCCTTTCCCCCGGTGATGTCTGAAATAATCTCTTTCAAATCAGGACCAAACAGTGTTTTACCCTTGAAAGGGATGTTAAGCAATTTTGTCTTGGAAGACACATCCGCTGACCAAGACTTTAGCCAAAGCGCTCTGCGCGCCACGATAGCAAACCCTGAATTTTTCGCCGCTAATCTAGCTAATTGCAAAGCGGCATCTAAAATAAAAGAGTTAGCCAATTTAAGTGCTTGAACTCTGTCCATAACCTCCTCATACGAAGATTCTTTATTGAGCGACTTTTCTAGTTCTTCGAACCAGAAACACGCTGCCGTAGTGACAGGAACAATGCATGAAATTGGTTGTAGAAGGTAACCTTGCTGAACAAACATCTTTTTAAGCAAACCCTCTAATTTTTTATCCATAGGATCTTTGAAAGCACAACTATCTTCTATGGGAATAGTAGTGCGTTTGTTTAGAGTAGAGACCGCCCCCTCGACCTTGGGGACTGTCTGCCATAAGTCCTTTCTGGGGTCGACTATAGGAAATAATTTCTTAAATATAGGGGGAGGAACAAAAGGTATGCCGGGCCTTTCCCACTCCTTATTTACTATGTCCGCCACCCGCTTGGGTATAGGAAAAGCATCGGGGGGCACCGGAACCTCTAGGAACTTGTCCATCTTACATAATTTCTCTGGAATGACCAATTGTCACAATCATCCAGAGTAGATAATACCTCCTTAAGCAGTGCGCGGAGATGTTCTAATTTAAATTTGAATGTAATAACATCAGGTTCAGCTTGTTGAGAAATTTTCCTGAATCTGAAATTTCTCCCTCAGACAAAACCTCCCTCCTGGCCCCTTCAGATTGGTGTGAGGGTATGTCAGAACCGTTATCATCAGCGTCCTCTTGCTCTTCAGTGTTTAAAACAGAGCAATCGCGCTTTCTCTGATAAGTAGGCATTTTAGATAAAATGTTTGCAATAGAATTATCCATAACAGCCGTTAATTGTTGCATGGTAATAAGTATGTGGCATCATTGTCCCTACTTTGTTTGGACACTATGTCACAATTATCACATATATTTAAATGGGGAGAAACCTTGGCTTTCATACATATAGAACATCGCTTATCTGATGGTTCAGACATGTTAAACAGGCTTAAACTTGTCAACAAAGCACAAAAAACGTTTTAAAATAAAACCGTTACTGTCACTTTAAATTTTAAACAGAACACACTTTATTACTGAATATGCGAAAAAGCATGAAGGAATTGTTCAAAATTCACCAAAATTTCACCACAGTGTCTTAAAGCCTTAAAAGTATTGCACACCAAATTTGAAAGCTTTAACCCTTAAAATAACGGAACCGGAGCCGTTTTTACATTTAACCCCTATACAGTCCCAGGTATCTGCTTTGCTGAGACCCAACCAAGCCCAGAGGGGAATACGATACCAAATGACACCTTCTATAAGCTTTTTCAGTGGTTCTTAGCTCCTCACACATGCATCTGCATGCCTTGCTTTCCAAAAACAACTGCGCATTAGTGGCGCGAAAATGAGGCTCTGCCTATGACTAGGAAAGGCCCCCATCTGAAAAAGGTGTCCATACAGTGCCTGCCGTTTTTAAACAACAATCCCCAAGATCATAATAACTATTAAGAGTTATAATCTGCCAAATATGCTTAGCAAAGTAATCGTTTTAGCCCAGAAAAATGTCTACCAGTTTTTTAAGCCCTTATAAAGCCCTTTATTCTTTTACTTAATCTAAGAAAATGGCTTACCGGTCCCCATAGGGGAAATGACAGCCTTCCAGCATTACAAAGTCTTGTTAGAAATGTGGCCAGTCATACCTCAGGCAGAAAAGTCTGCCAACTGCTTCCCCCAACTGAAGTTACTTCATCTCAACAGTCCTGTGTGGAAACAGCAATCGATTTTAGTAAAGTTTGCTAAAATCATCTTCCTCTTACAAACAGAAATCTTCATCTCTTTTCTGTTTCAGAGTAAATAGTACATACCAGCACTATTTTAAAATAACAAACACTTGATTGAAGGATAAAACTACATTTAAACACCAAAAAAACTCTTAGCCATCTCCGTGGAGATGTTGCCTGTGCAACGGCAAAGAGAATGACTGGGGTAGGTGGAGCCTAGGAGGGATCATGTGACCAGCTTTGCTGGGCTCTTTGCCATTTCCTGTTGGGGAAGAGAATATCCCACAAGTAAGGATGACGCCGTGGACCGGACACACCTATGTTGGAGAAATTATAATTATATTATAGCTATTTTAGGATTTATATTTATTTTACAGGTAACTTTGTATTTATTTTAACCAGGTACAATAGCTATTAAATAGTTAAGAACTATTTAATAGCTAAAATAGTTAAAATAATTACAAAATTACCTGTAAAATAAATACTAACCTAAGTTACAATTAAACCTAACACTACACTATCAATAAATTAATTAAATAAACTACCTACAATTAACCTAACACTACACTATCAATAAATTAATTAAATACAATTCCTACAAATAAATACAATTAAATAAACTAGCTAAAGTACAAAAAATAAAAAAGAACTAAGTTACAAAAAATAAAAAAATATTTACAAACATAAGAAAAATATTACAACAATTTTAAACTAATTACACCTACTCTAAGCCCCCTAATAAAACAACAAAGACCCCCAAAATAAAAAATGCCCTACCCTATTCTAAATTACTCAAGTTCAAAGCTCTTTTACCTTACCAGCCCTGAACAGGGCTCTTTGTGGGGCATGCCCCAAGAAGTTCAGCTCTTTTGCCTGTAAAAAAAAAACATACAATACCCCCCCCCCAACATTACAACCCACCACCCACATACCCCTAATCTAACCCAAACCCCCCTTAAATAAACCTAACACTAAGCCCCTGAAGATCTTCCTACCTTATCTTCACCCTGCCAGGTTCACCGATCCGTCCTGAAGAGCTCCTTCAATGTCCTGATCCAAGCCCAAGCGGGGGGCTGAAGAGGTCCATGATCCGGCTGAAGTCTTCATCCAAGCGGGAGCTGAAGAGGTCCATGATCCGGATGAAGTCTTCTATCAACGGCATCTTCAATCTTCTTTCTTCCGGATCCATCTTGCAGACCTCCGACGCGGAACATCCTGCTGGCCCGACGGACTAACGACGAATGAAGGCTCCTTTAAGGGACGTCATCCAAGATGGCGTCCCTCGAATTCCGATTGGCTGATAGGATTCTATCAGCCAATCGGAATTAAGGTAGGAATATTCTGATTGACTGATGGAATCAGCCAATCAGATTGAGCTCGCATTCTATTGGCTGATCTGAACAGCTAATAGAATGCGAGCTCAATCTGATTGGCTAATTGGATCAGCCAATCGGATTGAACTTGATTCTGATTGGCTGATTCCATCAGCCAATCAGAATATTCCTACCTTAATTCCGATTGGCTGATAGAATCCTATCAGCCAATCGGAATTCGAGGGACGCCATCTTGGATGACGTCCCTTAAAGGAGCCTTCATTCGTCGTTAGTCCGTCGGGCCAGCAGGATGTTCCGCGTCGGAGGTCTGCAAGATGGATCCGGAAGAAAGAAGATTGAAGATGCCGTTGATAGAAGACTTCATCCGGATCATGGACCTCTTCAGCTCCTGCTTGGATGAAGACTTCAGCCGGATCATGGACCTCTTCAGCTCCCGCTTGGATGAAGACTTCAGCCAGATCATGGACCTCTTCAGCCCCCCGCTTGGGCTTGGATCAGGACATCGGAGCTCTTCAGGACGGATCGGTGAACCTGGCAGAGTGAAGATAAGGTAGGAAGATCTTCAGGGGCTTAGTGTTAGGTTTATTTAAGGGGGGTTTGGGTTAGATTAGGGGTATGTGGGTGGTGGGCTGTAATGTTGGGGGGGGTATTGTATGTTTTTTTTTACAGGCAAAAGAGCTGAACTTCTTGGGGCATGCCCCACAAAGGGCCCTGTTCAGGGCTGGTAAGGTAAAAGAGCTTTGAACTTTAGTAATTTAGAATAGGGTAGGGCATTTTTTATTTTGGGGGTCTTTGTTGTTTTATTAGGGGGCTTAGAGTAGGTGTAATTAGTTTAAAATTGTTGTAATATTTTTCTTATGTTTGTAAATATTTTTTTATTTTTTGTAACTTAGTTCTTTTTTATTTTTTGTACTTTAGCTAGTTTATTTAATTGTATTTATTTGTAGGAATTGTATTTAATTAATTTATTGATAGTGTAGTGTTAGGTTAATTGTAGGTAATTGTAGGTAGTTTATTTAATTAATTTATTGATAGTGTAGTGTTAGGTTTAATTGTAACTTAGGTTAGTATTTATTTTACAGGTAATTTTGTAATTATTTTAACTATTTTAGCTATTAAATAGTTCTTAACTATTTAATAGCTATTGTACCTGGTTAAAATAAATACAAAGTTACCTGTAAAATAAATATAAATCCTAAAATAGCTATAATATAATTATAATTTATATTGTAGCTATATTAGGATTTATTTTACAGGTAAGTATTTATCTTTAAAATAGGAATAATTTATTTAATAAGAGTTAATTAATTTCGTTAGATGTAAATTATATTTAACTTAGGGGGGTGTTAGTGTTAGAGATAGACTTAGCTTTAGGGGTTAATACATTTATTAGAATAGCGGTGAGCTCCAGTCGGCAGATTAGGGGTTAATAATTGAAGTTATGTGTTGGCGATGTTAGGGAGGGCAGATTAGGGGTTAATACTATTTATTATAGGGTTAGTGAGGCGGATTAGGGGTTAATACATTTATTAGAATAGCGGTGAGCTCCGGTCGGCAGATTAGGGGTTAATAAGTGTAGGCAGGTGGAGGAGACGTTGTGGGGGGCAGATTAGGGGTTAATAAATATAATACAGGGGTCGGCGGTGTTAGGGGCAGCAGATTAGGGGTACATAAGGATAACGTAGGTGGCGGTCGGCAGATTAGGGGTTAAAAAAAATTATTCGAGTGTCGGCGATGTGGGGGGACCTCGGTTTAGGGGTACATAGGTAGTTTATGGGTGTTAGTGTACTTTAGAGCACAGTAGTTAAGAGTTTTATAAACCGGCGTTAGCCCAGAAAGCTCTTAACTACTGACTTTTTTCCTGCGGCTGGAGTTTTGTCATTAGATGTCTAACGTTCACTTCAGAAACGACTCTAAATACCGGAGTTAGAAAGATCCCATTGAAAAGATAGGATATGCAATTGACGTAAGGGGATCTGCGGTATGGAAAAGTCGCGGATGAAAAGTGAGCATTAGATCCTATTTTGAGTGACTCCAAATACCGGCGGTAGCCTAAAACCAGCGTTAGGAGCCTCTAACGCTGGTTTTCACGGCTAACGCCAAACTCCAAATCTAGGTCACTGTATTTTAAAATATTGCTCACTTCTCTGTGCATTGGTGCTTGTAAACTGGGTGGTTTTCAACACTTTCTCAAGTATTTGTAGTGTTGGGCTCCTGCCCCTACTCAGTATAGTTAATGTTATATTAAACCATTATAACTAAAAGGACAGTAAACAGTTTGAGACAATGTGCATTAAAACAACTTTGCATTATACTTGTTTTTTGCACCATCTTCTTTTAACTCTGGTCTTTCCTATTCTCCTGAGATTATATGCAGTAATGTGTGTCACCATGTTGAAACATAGGTTTCCCTTATATTATTTCTTCTGCTGAGGACACTTATAGCCTTATATTTAAATCCTCGCCGGGATAGGAGAGAAATCACACAAAATCTTTGGAAAAATTTTTAGACCTTGCAACATAGGAGTCTCTGTTTCACATAAAGAAAACTACATAGAAACATAAAATGACTCAAGATTGTTATATATCATAGGTTACAATATTATTTATTTCGATTTCAGCAGTAACCTCCAACGTGTTATATATTTACATAACAATATTTTTGAGCAATGGAATTATGAACATTAATAATCATACAATTATCGTCAGCAATACCTCCAATTTATTAGAATAGAATCTTATTAATACACCCCAGTGAAACATTATATAATTTTTGTAATGTATTCCAAAATGCTATTGAGGTATCTAGAAATTATGACGATAAAATTATTATAAATATTAATAATTAATCTCAAATTAAATTAATTCCTGAGTTCTGACCAGTTATCTCTATAAAACACATTGATTATTTTTTTTGCAGAAAATAGTGTATTGATTATGACCAGATCTACAGAACATTTCTAGTTGTTACAATATCCTATATCAATCAGGCTATAAAAACATATATTATGCTTACCAGATAATTTCCTTTCCTTCTGTATGAGAGTCCACGGCTTCATTCCTTACTTGTGGGAATACAGAACCTGGCCACCAGGAGGAGGCAAAGACCAAAGGCTTAAATACCTCCCCCCCCCCTTCCCTCATATCCAGTCATTCTGCGAAGGGAACAAGGAACAGTAGGAGAAATATCAGGGTAAAAATGATGCCAGAAAAACATAACAAAATTTAGGTCCGCACTATGGACAATATGGACGGGGGTCGTGGACTCTCCTCATACAGAAGGAAAGTTAATTATCTGGTAAGCATAATTTAGGTTTTCCTTCTTAATTTGAGGAGAGTCCACGGCTTCATTCCTTACTTGTATGAAACATATACCCGTATTCTGAGGGCACCACCGCCTGCAAAACCTTTCTCCCAAAAGCTGCTTCAGCCAAAGCAAAAACATCAAACTTGTAAAATTTAGAAAAGGTATGTAAGGAGGACCAGGTAGCCGCCCTACAAATCTGAGGAGGCTCATGACCCGCTGTCTCATAAGCTAAGCGAATAATGCTCCTCAACCAAAAAGATAAGGAAGTGGACGAGGTCTTCTGCCCTCACGCTTCACAGAATAGACAACAAAGAAGAAGTCTGTCTAAACTCCTTTGTAGCCTGACGATAGAACTTCAAGGCCCGAACCACATACAAATTATGAAGTAACCGTTCCTTCGCAGGAGGAGGATTAGGACACAAGGAAGGAACCACAATCAATGTTGCAATCTCAAACGACCTTAGGAAGAAAACCCAGTACAAAGAACAGCTCAGCATGAAATACTAGGTAAGCAGGCTCACATTGCAAGGCAGCCATTTTAGAGAACCTGCCTGCTAAAGCAATAGCCAGTAGAAAAAGAACCTTCCAAGACAGTAATTTAATGTCGACTACATGCATAGGCTCAAACGGAGCCTTCTGCAAATCATTAAGAACAAGATTAAGACTCCAAGGAGGAGTGCTAGAAGTACACATTTTACACAGTCACATTTTAACCGAATAATAGAACTATAAGAATAACAACATCAGGATTAGATATGGCAGCTAAATGAAGTACACAAGTGTATATATTTCCAGTATTAAAAATCAATTAATTAAAAATCAAAAATTGAAAATCTAAAGCATCAAAGAATAAAGAAGTGTATTAAACATAAACTGAAAGACCAGCACATAAGTTTAAATTTAAATTAAGTACATATGAGAAAGTGATCTCATTATACACAATAGATAACATAGGTGCAAGCAATAGGTTTATCCATGTTCTTGTTTCCCTTTAGGTTGTGTATAATATAAAGATGACACAAAGATGATGAAAAGAGGCTTTCAACACATATGGTATTTGATGGTTATAGTGGGGAAGGAGTTCCATTACACTCTATAGCGATAGATGGGAGGAGAGCACACAGACACAAGTATCCAATGGGAATGTGAGGGAGCGTATAAAGCTCCACAGATAACACTAAGAAATGAGTCTATGAATAGGGCAGTCAGCCGAAACGCGTCAGACTGATCTGTTAAGTTTGTGAGATTGTATTTGTTTTAAAAAAATTTACTGCACGTGAGTCACATTGTTATAAGTTTTAAACAATGGAATAAAAGAAAGTTTTATTTTACCCAGCGGTATTTGATTATATTTGTGTGTCCTAATATAACAATAATGAACGTTATATAAAATATAAAAGCAGCACCTTTATACCCCCAATGGCTGGGGCACTCACCACCTCCTATGACCCAGGCAAACAGAGTAAACCGATTCTCTCCGATAACCAGCACGGTCAGAGAGTAGGAAGTGAAACTACAACCACACCCGGTCACATGGAGCGCAACCTAGGACCGCCTCTGCTAAGGAAAAGCATGCCAAGCCTGTAAAGCTAAGCAGCTCTAAAGTGAAAGTAACCTGTATGTTCAAGCCTATGAGCCTCAGAAAACATCTCACACAATGCAGTATAATCAAATAAAAATGTATGAGATTAATCCCCACTGTTCAATAATCCCCCCTCAGGAGATATTAACCCTTGATTCCATACAGATAAAGGGAGCCACACTGTGACCCTGTCTTCTTGCATTATCATGTGGTATAATAAACTAAACGATCTTACCGGAGTCTATGCCGTGGAACAGAAACACAGCCTCTCAAGTTTGACAGTCCTGTAGCATCGCTGTGACCCTGTCTTCTTGCGTTATCATGTGGTATAATAAACTTAACGATCATTTAGCATTGCTACAGGACTTGAGTGATGGAAGAAGGCAGTGAAACTCGTCAACACTGATTGCTTAGGAGCAGTTACTACGAGTCTGGATGGATTCGCAGAAAGATTCTCCCTGCATCTTTAGACTAACTTTTGTCAATGCTCTCACCGAGAGGCTGACAAGACTACTTAAAACTCCAGTCCCATTTCGAAGGGCAGATACCCTTAATAAGGAACTACTCCGAATCTTCTGACACTTCTCTGCCATCCTCCTGTGACAAAAAGCAAAGAATGACTGGGATATGAGGGAAGTGGGGGAGGTATTTAAGCCTTTGTTTTGGGTGTCTTTGCCTCCTCCTGGTGACCAGGTTCTGTATTCCCACAAGTAAGGAATGAAGCTGTGGACTCACCTCATATTAAGAAGGAAAAACAAATTATGACTTACCAGATAATTTCCTGTCCTTCTGTATGGGAAGAGTCCACAGCTGCATT
Organism: Bombina bombina; assembly: GCF_027579735.1. Classification (NCBI taxonomy): domain Eukaryota; kingdom Metazoa; phylum Chordata; class Amphibia; order Anura; family Bombinatoridae; genus Bombina; species Bombina bombina. Next base: position 1,155,436,422 of record NC_069500.1, on the reverse strand, counting down.
TCTTACCTGTGGGAAATACTGAACCTGGCCACCAGGAGGAGGCAAAGACACCCCAGCCAAAGGCTTAAATACCTCCCCAAATTCCTCATAACCCCATTCATTCTGCCAAGGGAACAAGGAACAGTAGGAGAAACAAGGTGAAAAAAGTGCCAGAAGAATAAATTTAAATTTAGGGCCGCCCATCTTTTCCCATATAAAAGGAAAGGAAATTATCTGGTAAGTCATAATATATGTTTTCCTTCTTAATATGGGAAGAGTCCACAGCTGCATTCCTTACTTTTGGGAAACATATACCCAAGCTCTAGAGTACACAGAATGTTTTTTCCTGAAGGCTGCTTCAGCAGAAGCAAAAACATCAAACTTGTAAAATTAGGAAAAAGTATGTAAGGAGGACCAGGTAGCCGCCTTACAAATCTGATCCATAGAGGCCTCATTTTTGAAGGCCCAAGAGGAAACCACTGCACTTGTAGAATGAGCCATAATCCTCAGAGGAGGCTTATGTCCCACTGACTCTATGCTGACACTCCTCAGCCAAAAAGATAAGGAAATTGAAGAGGCCCTCTGACCCCTATGCTTTCTGGAAAGGAGAACAAATAGTGAAAGAAGTTTGTCTAAATACCCTTGTGGCCTGGAGATATAACTTCAAGGCACAAACCACATCCAGAATTAAGTTATAAACGTTCCTTCGACGATGAAGGATTAGGACATAAGAAAGGAACCACAATCTCTTTATTGATGTTGCGAAATGACACAACCTTAGGAAGAAAACCTAACTTGGTTTGTAGAACAGCCTTATCAGCATGGAAAGCCAGATAAGGAGGAATGCATTGCAAGGCAGCAATCACAGATACTCTGAGCTCAGAAGCAATAGCCATTAGAAAAGGAACCTTCCAAGAGAACAATTTATTGTCTACTTCATGCATAGGCCCCAACGGAGCCCATTGCAAAACTTTAAGAATAAGATTTAAACTCCAAAGAGGAGCATTAGATCTAAACACAGGTCTGATCCTAGCAGAGCCTTAACAAAAAAGACTGCACATCTGGAGGCTCAGCAAACCTCTTGTGCAGTAACAGAGACAGGGCCGAAAACTGTCCCCTCAGGAGACTTGCAGAAAAGCCTTTTTCCAGTTCATCCTGGAGAACAGAATAAGTAGGTCCTCCACAAATTATGATAGATGCAACGAGCAACCAGCTACAAGCTTGAATGAGAGTAAAAATAACGCTCACAGAAAAACATATTTTATGTAAGAACTTACCTGATAAATTCATTTCTTTCATATTGGCAAGAGTCCATGAGCTAGTGACATATGGGATATACAATCCTACCAGGAGGGGCAAAGTTTCCCAAACCTCAAAATGCCTATAAATACACCCCTCACCACACCCACAATTCAGTTTAACGAATAGCCAAGCAGTGGGGTGATAAAGAAAGGAGTAGAAAGCATCAACAAAGGAAATTTGGAAATAATTGTGCTTTATACAAAAAATCATAACCACCATAAAAAGGGTGGGCCTCATGGACTCTTGCCAATATGAAAGAAATGAATTTATCAGATAAGTTCTTACATAAATTATGTTTTCTTTCATGTAATTGGCAAGAGTCCATGAGCTAGTGACATATGGGATATCAATACCCAAGATGTGGAGTCTTCCACTCAAGAGTCACTAGAGAGGTAGGGAATAAAATAAAAACAGCCATATTCCGCTGAGAAAATAATCCACAACCCAAAAATACGTTTATTTTCACTTTTGAAAGAAAAAAACTAAAATCAAAAAGCAGAAGAATCAAACTGAAACAGCTGCCTGAAGAATTTTTCTACCAAAAACTGCTTCAGAAGAAGCAAATACATAAAAATGGTAGAATTTAGTAAATGTATGCAAAGAGGACCAAGTGGCTGCTTTGCAAATCTGATCAACTGAAGCTTCATTCTTAAAAGCCCATGAAGTAGAGACTGATCTAGTAGAATGAGCTGTAATTCTCTGAGGCGGGGTTTGCCTCGACTCCAAATAAGCTTGATGAATCAAAAGTTTCAACCAAGAAGCCAAGGAAATAGCAGAAGCTTTCTGACCTTTCCTAGGACCAGAAAATAAAACAAATAGACTAGAAGTCTTCCTGAAATGTTTAGTAGCTTCCACATAATATTTCAAAGCTCTTACCACATCCAAAGAATGTAAGGATCTATCCAAAGAATTCTTAGGATTAGGACATAAAGAAGTGACAACAATTTCTCTACTAATGTTGTTAGAATTCACAACCTTAGGTAAAAATTGAAAAGAAGTCCGCAAAACTGCCTTATCCTGATGAAAAATCAGAAAAGGAGACTCACAAGAAAGAGCAGATAGCTCAGAAACTCTTCTAGCAGAAGAGATAGCCAAAAGGAACAACACTTTCCAAGAAAGTAGTTTAATGTCCAAAGAATGCATAGGTTCAAAAGGAGGAGCTTGTAAAGCCCTCAAAACCAAATTAAGACTCCAAGGAGGAGAAATTGACTTGATGACAGGCTTAATACGAACTAAAGCCTGTACAAAACAGTGTATATCAGGAAGTATAGCAATCTTTCTGTGAAATAAAACAGAAAGAGCGGAGATTTGTCCTTTCAAGGAACTTGCAGACAAACCCTTATCCAAACCATCCTGAAGAAACTGCAAAATTCTAGGAATTCTAAAAGAATGCCAAGAGAATTGATGAGAAGAACACCATGAAATGTAAGTCTTCCAAACTCTATAATAAATCTTTCTAGAGACAGATTTACGAGCTTTTAACATAGTATTAATCACTGAGTCAGAGAAACCTCTATGACTTAGAACTAAGCGTTCAATTTCCATACCTTCAAATTTAATGATTTGAGATCCTGATGGAAAAACGGACCTTGAGATAGTAGGTCCGGCCGTAACGGAAGTGGCCAAGGTGGGCAACTGGACATCCGAACCAGATCCGCATACCAAAACCTGTGTGGCCATGCTGGAGCCACCAGCAACACAAAAGACTGTTCCATGATGATTTTGGAAATCTCTCTTGGAAGGAGAACTAAAGGCGGGAAGATGTAAGCAGGTTGATAACACCAAGGAAGTGTCAGCGCATCCACTGCTTCCGCCTGAACATCCCTGGACCTGGACAGGTATCTGGGAAGTTTCTTGTTTAGATGAGAGGCCATCAGATCTATCTCTGGAAGCCCCCACATCTGAACAATCTGAGAAAACACATCTGGATGGAGAGACCACTCCCCTGGATGTAAAGTCTGGCGGCTGAGATAATCCGCCTCCCAATTGTCTATACCTGGGATATGCACCGCAGAGATTAGACAGGAGCTGGATTCCGCCCAAGCAAGTATCCGAGATACTTCTTTCATAGCTTGGGGACTGTGAGTCCCACCCTGATGATTGACATAAGCCACAGTTGTGATATTGTCTGTCTGAAAACAAATGAATGGTTCTCTCTTTAGTAGAGGCCAGAACTGAAGAGCCCTGAGAATTGCACGGAGTTCTAAAATATTTATTGGTAATCTCGTCTCTTGAGATTTCTAAACCCCTTGTGCTGTCAGAGACCCCCAAACAGCTCCCCAACCTGAAAGACTCGCATCTGTTGTGATCACAGTCCAGGTTGGGCGAACAAAAGAAGCCCCTTGAACCAAACGATGGTGATCTATCCACCATAGGCAAGGAAAAGTAGTTGTACTTTGACCATGTGTAGACAAAGATTGCCAAGCCAGGCACCGGGACTTAGGTCGATAAACACCCCCCCAGAAAACAGTACATATGAGCCAATATAAGAGGTGTACCTTGTGCACTGAAGGGAGAAATCCTGTATATATGCGGAACGATATCCGATGACAGCGTGTCTGCCGACTTCTCTTACTTCCGCCTCTATGCAAAACCCGGTCTGCAGCTCAATGAACGTCACCGCGTGACGTCAGGAGGGGGTGTGTATGTAGGCAAACTGTATATTCACCCGGCCCAGCGGTTATGAGGAGTGTTAGCCTGGACTCGAAAGCTGGTCAAATCATCACAGAAGAAGAAGGATGGAGTCCCAGGTTATAATAAAACAAATTCTTTTATTCGATTCTTTTAAAAGTAGAAGTGAGACGCAGCTCACACAGACACAACATCAGCCAGAAGGTGAGTGGAGAGATGAGCGTAGCACCTTAGGCTATGATTACGGCATTTCGCCGAAACATGTAAGCCACTGGTGCTACGCTCATCTCTCCACTCACCTTCTGGCTGATGTTGTGTCTGTGTGAGCTGGATCTATCCACCATGTCAGAGAGTGTCGTACATTGGGATTCAAGGATATTAATTGTGATATCTTTGTATAATCCCTGCACCATTGATTCAGCATACAAAGCTGTAGTGGTCTCATGTGAAAACGAGCAAAGGGGATTGTGTCCGATGCTGCAGTCATGAGACCTAAAACTTCCATGCACATATCCACTGAAGGGAATGACCGAGACTGAAGGTGCCGGCAGGCTGCAACCAATTTTAAACGTCTCTTGTCTGTTAGAGACAGAGTAATGGACACTGAATCTATCTGGAAGCCTAAAAAGGTGACCCTTGTCTGAGGAATCAAGAAACTTTTTGGTAAATTGATCCTCCAACCATGTTTCCGAAGAAACAACACTAGTTGATTCGTGTGAGATTCTGCAGTATGTAAAGACTGAGCTAGTACCAAGATATCGTCCAAATAAGGAAACACCGCAATACCCTGTTCTCTGATTACAGATAGTAGGGCACCCAGAACCTTTGAAAAGATCCTTGGAGCTGTTGCTAGGCCAAATGGAAGAGCAACAAATTGGTAATGCTTGTCTAGAAAAGAGAATCTCAGAAACTGATAGTGTTCTGGATGAATCGGAATATGAAGGTATGCATCCTGCAAGTCTATTGTGGACATATAATGTCCTTGCTGTACAAAAGGCAGAATAGTCCTTATAGTCACCATCTTGAAAGTTGGTACTCTTACATAACGATTCAAAATTTTCAGATCCAGAACTGGTCTGAACAAATTTTCCTTCTTTGGTACAATGAATAGGTTTGAATAAAATCCCAAACCTTGTTCCTGAGGAGGAACTGGCACGATTACCCCTGAAGACTCCAGGTCTGAAACACATTTCAGAAAAGCCTGAGCTTTTACTGGATTTACAGGGATGCGTGAGAGAAAAAAAATCTTCTCACAGGAGGTCTTACTTTGAATCCTATTCGATACCCTTGAGAAACAATGCTCTGAATCCAATGATTTTGGACAGATTTTATCCAAAAATCCTTGAAAAACATTAATCTGCCCCCTACCAGTTGAGCTGGAATGAGGGCCGCACCTTCATGCGGACTTAGGGGCAGACTTTGGTTTCCTAAATGGCTTGGATTTATTCCAATTTGAGGAAGGCTTCCAACTGGAAGCAGATTCCTTGGGAGGAGGATTAAGTTTTTGTTCCTTATTTTAACGAAAGGAACGAAAACGGTTAGAAGCCTTAGATTTACCCTTAGGTTTTTTATCCTGAGGCAAAAAAACTCCTTTTCCTCCAGTGATAGTTGAAATAATAGAATCCAACTGAGAACCAAATAAATTATTACCTTGGAAAGAAAGAGATAGTAATCTAGATTTAGATGTCATATCAGCATTCCAAGATTTAAGCCACAGAGCTCTTCTAGCTAATACAGCTAAAGACATGGATCTAACATCAATTTTGATAATATCAAAAATGGCATCACAAATAAAATGATTAGCATGTTGCAGTAAGCGAACAATGCTAGATATGTCAGAATCCAATTCATGTTGCGCTAAATTTTCCAACCAAAAAGTTGATGCAGCCGCAACATCACCCAAAGAAATAGCAGGTCTGAGAAGATGACCTGAATATAAATAGGCCTTCCTTAGACAAGATTCAAGCTTCCTATCTAAAGGATCCTTAAAGGAAGTACTATCTTCCATAGGAATAGTGGTACGTTTAGCAAGAGTAGAAATAGCCCCATCAACTTTGGGGATCTTTTCCCAAAACTCTATAGATTTTGCTGGTAAAGGATACAATCTCTTAAACCTTGAAGAAGGAATAAAGGAAGTACCTGGCTTATTCCATTCCCTAGAAATCATATCAGAAATAGCCTCAGGAATGGGAAAAACACCTGGGGAAACCACAGGAGGTTTGAAAACAGCATTTAAACGTTTATTAGACTGAACGTCAATAGGACTGGTTACCTCAATATCCAAAGTAATTAACACTTCTTTTAATAAAGAACGCATATACTCTATTTTAAATAAATAAGAAGATTTGTCAGTGTCAATATCTGAGGAAGGATCTTCTGTTTCAGATAGATCCTCATCAGAAGAGGATGAATTATTATGTTGTTGGTCATTTGAAATTTCATCAGCTAAATGAGAAGTTTTAAAAGACCTTTTACGTTTATTAGAAGGTGGAAATGCAGACAAAGCCTTCATAATAGATTCAGAAACAAATTCTTTAAAATTAACAGGTATATCATGCACATTAGAAGTTTAAGGAACTGCAACTGGCAATGTACTATTACTGATAGAAACACTATCTGCATGTAAAAGTTTATCATGGCAACTATTACAAATGACATTCGGTGGAATAATTTCTACAATTTTACAACAAATGCACTTAGCTTTGGTAGAACCGATGTCAGGCAGCAATGTTCCAGCAGAAACTTCAGAGACAGGATCGGATTGGGACATCTTGCTCAATGTAAAATAAAAAACAACATATAAAGCAAAATTATCTATTTCCTTAAATTACAGTTTCAGGAATGGGAAAAAATGCAAAAGCATAGGCCTCTTGATAGAGAAGAAAGCAGGAGGCAAACATGAATGGGGTATTGAAATAATGGAAAAATTTGGCGCCAAGTATGACGCACAACGTAACGTAAACTTTTTTGGCGCCAAAAAAGACCGGAAATGACACACTTGCATCACAAATGACGCCGCCGTGTGAAAGGTCTCAGCGTCATGTATGACGCCGGAAATGACGAAGTTGCGTCATAAACGTATTTTTCCGCGCCAAAAAAAGTTCGCGCCAAAAATGACGCAATAAAGTCTAGCATTTGACGCACCCGCGGGCCTAACACCCGCAATTGCAAAAAGTAGTCAAATTGAAAAAAAGACTAAACCCCAGGTAAGAAATACATTTCTTAAAGTGTTTACATTCCCAAATATGAAACTGACAGTCTGCAGAAGGAAATACATGAACCTGACTCATGGCAAATATAAGTACAATACATATATTTAGAACTTTATATAATTGCATAAAGTGCCAAACCATAGCTGAGAGTGTCTTAAGTAATAAAAACATACTTACCCAAAGACACCCATCCACACATAGCAGATAGCCAAACCAGTACTAAAACAGTTATTAGTAGAGGTAATGGTAAATTGAGAGTATATCGTCGATCTGAAAAGGGAGGTAGAAGATGAATCTCTATGACCGATAACAGAGAACCTATGAAATAGACCCCCGTTAAGGAAATCATTGTATTCAAATAAGTGATACTCCCTTCACGTCCCTCTGACATTCGCTGTACTCTGAGAGGAATCGGGCTTCAACAATGCTGAGAAGCGCATATCAACGTAGAAATCTTAGCACAAACTTACTTCACCACCTCCATAGGAGGCAAAGTTTGTAAAACTGAATTGTGGGTGTGGTGAGGGGTGTATTTATAGGCATTTTGAGGTAGGATTGTATATCCCATATGTCACTAGCTCATGGACTCTTGCCAATTACATGAAAGAAACCCTCTCTTGATTAGGACTATGTGGTCAATCTCCATGCAGTCAGCCTCAGAGAATCTAGACATTGATGAACAAAGAGACCTTGGTCAGCAAATCCCTGCGACAAGGTAACTTCCACAGAGGAGATGATGACATCCCCAATAGATCCGTGAACTATATCCTTCGCGGCAAAGACAGAGCAATCAGAAACACTGACGCCTGCTTGAGTCAAGCCACTACACTAAGAAGTAGTGGTAAAGGCCGGAAAGATAAATTAGATTGAACCTCCAAGGCACCGCTATTGCATCTGTTAGCTCCGCCTGAGAATCCCTATACCTCAACCCATATCTGGGTAGCTTGGTATTGAGACTTCATAAGATCCTCCTCTTGCAAATCTCCACAAACACCCGGGATGGAGAGACCATTCCTCCGGATGAAGGAATTGTCTGCTTGAGGAAAACCACTTGCCAGTTGTCAGCATCCTGAATGTGGATCGCTGACAGCGAACAAACGTGGGTTTCAGCCCACTCCAGAATCCGAGATACTTCCCTCATAGCTAGGGAGCTTCTCATTCCCCCTGATGGTAGATGTAAGTCACCAAGGTTAAATTGTCTGATTGGAATCTGATACACTGGAACAAACCCAGCAGAGGCCAAGCATTTTATATTGCCTGAAGATCCAAATTGAGATCGGGAGGGAGCTTTCCTCCTGAATGCCAAAGGCCCTGTGCCTCCCTGGCACCCCAAACAGCTCTCCATCCTGACAGACTCGCAACCATAGTCACAATCACCCAGGATGATCTTAAGACGGACATCTCTCAGGACAAATGATCCGGACAAAAACACCAAGAGGTCGGTTCTCTCGATCGGATGTCCAGAGAAATCTATTGAGACAGATCCAATGATCTCCATTCCACCACTTCAGCATGCGCAGTTGCAACAGTCTGAGGTGAAACCTGGCAAAGGAATGATGTCCATGCTGGACACCATGAGACCAATAACCTCCATACACCTAGCCACAGATGGCCTTAAGGGGGTCTGGAAAGCAAGACATGTTGAAGCTAGCTTGCAACGTCTCTGGTTCATTAGAATATTCCCATTCTAACATAGTACCAATTAATTCTATCCTGGTATTTGATCGGAGAAGACCAAGGAGAGATTCCAAATGGTCCACTCTTCAAAAAATTTATTAGAGTTGTAGCTAGACCAAAAGGAAGTGCTGGTCCAGGAACGCAACCCTTAGGAACTGGAAGTGGTCATCCTTCAGATCTATTGTGGTCATGAACTACCCTTCTCGAACAAGGGGAAGAATGGACCTATTGTCTCCATCTTAAACGAGGGGACATTTAAAAACTTGTTCAAGCACTTAAGGTCCAGAATCGGACGGAAAGTTCCCTCCTTCTTCGGGACCACGAAAAGGTTTGAATAGTATCCCAAACCTCTCACTGTGAAAAGCACCGGGACAATAACTCCTAAGAGGACAGATCCCGTACGCACCACAGAAAGGCTCTCCTCCTTTCTTTTCAGGAAGACAAGAAAGAGGAGGAATCTGCCCTTGAATGGCTGAGACTTGAAACCTATCTTGTAACCCTGAGCTATGACCTCCAGGACCCATGGATCCTGCACAACCCTGAACCAAGCGACTTAATAGAGCAACAGACTGTCCCCTACACAATCCAGAAGAGGACCAGGGACCACCCATTCATGCCGACAGACTTGGCGGGCTTCTTGCTCTGCTTGGATTTATTCCAAGATTGAGCTGGCTTCCAAGAGCGCTTGTTTTGCTTTGGCCTAGCGGAGGACTGCTGAGATGGGTTTTATCAGAATGAAAAGAATGAATATTGTGCCATAGACTAGTTCATATTCTCTTGCGGTAGGAGGGCACCCTTGCCCCCTGTGACCATCGAGATAATTGAGTCCAGGCCTGAACCAAACAAAATCATTCCCTGAAAGGGGAGGGAAAGACGTCTAGATTTAGAAGTTGTATCCGCAGACCATGACTTCAGCCAGAACCCGATGGGCCTGAACAGAAAAAGCTGAAGCCATAGCATTCAGACGAATAATCTGCATATTAGCATCACAAATAAAAGAATTAGCAACTTCAAGGCCTTATTTCTTTCCTGAAAAATGTCAAGGGGACCCTCCCCCTTGATCAAATCCTGTAAGGAGTCGAACCAACAGGTGCTCCAGCAACCATGGCAACAGCCGCCGCCGGTTGAAAAACAAATATCCCGTATGTTGAAACATCTTTCTTAATAGGAGTTTCCGTCTTTTATCCATGGGCTCCTAAAACGAAGAGCTAACCTCAAGCGGGATAGTAGTACATTTAGCAAGGGCAAAGATAGCACCATCCCTTTTAGGGACGGAACCTCACAACTCCATAGAGAATCCAGGATCGGGAATAATTTGTTAAAGGTAGAAGAGGGGGAAAAAGGAATCCGATCCTGTCCCATTCATTCATAATGTTATCCTTCCCTGCTCCTGTTAGATGGCGAAGGTACCACCCTGTAAGGTTAATCAGGCAATTTGGCCTCTGGAACCTCTGAATTCGCCAAAAACTTCCTTTAGAAGAAAGCGCAAATTCCTAAAACTAAAGTCTGGTTCCTCCGCAGCCGGAGGTTTAGAGGCAGCAGACTCCGACCCAGAATGTTCATACTCTGAAGTCTCAGAAAGAATTTCATCCTCGGATACCCATATCAGTTAAATCCAATAAATTATCTGATGTACTCTGGGAAGGAGTAAAATATGTAACCTTTCACTTGAGCTTGGCAGGACGAGGTAAAGCATTAAAGGCCGCAGACACCGCTGTCTAAACTGCGCAGTAACGTCTGGTGGAAAAATGGCCCCCTCCAGATGGAGGATCAGCAATGCTACGGGAAACTGCATGTGTAGAGAGAGAAGAATGTAAGGTACGCACCTGACTACACAACAACTCCTCAGTGGTGGACGGCTCCGTGGTATCAAACAAGTTTGATATTATCACATTATCAAGGCATATGGAACATAATTGAGAGGGCAGATCTAAGGCCTCCTCACAATATAAACAGGAATTACTCTTTAGGAATAGAGTGATTACCCTCTAAAGTAACAGAATCCTCAGTCGCTAGTGCAATAAGCAGAGAACTATAGAAAATAAAACAATCTTATTTTATTCACAAAAACAGCACCCTTATACCCCAATGGCTGGGGCATTCTTCACCTCCTATGACCCAGACAGTAGAGAGATTTTCCTCTCTGATAAACACCCAGTCAGGAAAGAGGGAATTAAAACTGCGCAATGCAGTACCGTCTCTGCTAATGCGCGCCAAACTTGTAAGCTGCACAGCTCTCAAAGTGAAAGTGAAACCTATATATTCCATAACAGCCTATGAGCCCATAATTTGTGGGTTGAGAGCGCAGTATAAGTGTTAGAATCCTCTTTCTGATAAGAGATAATTGGGATTAATTCTCTTCCAAAGTTGGTGCAATATTTCTCTCCATGTATGGCAATAGAAATATCTGGATATTGAACTCTCATATTGTTTATCCGGATAATGTTTAAAGCGGTTTTGATGCTGTTATATTTTCAATATTTTAAATCAAAGGTATTCTATAGCTATAGTGGAATTGTAGCTGTGATTTAAAAGGTTATTTTGTATTTATAAATTAACATTGCATAGACTAGGGTAGCTTAGGTAAGAATAATCATATTCAAAATTAAGTAATTTGACCATAGAGGAAAAGAGAGATTTTGTATTTTATGCTTATGAAATTGATTTGGAGTTGCTGTAAAGTAGTTAGAAGTTGCATGTACTATTGTGGCTAGATTAGGCGACTTAATACAGTAATATTTGATAGATGTATGGATAATATAATTGTGTACAAAGTATTATAAAACTTTTGGGCAAAATAGCTTAATTATATTTTTTTGGAAGTTCTATTAGATTTATTGAGATTTGGTAAGATTTGTGTTGAAATATTTGGTTATATTGTTAACTAAGCATTGTTAAGTTAGTAGTCCATATATTGGCATGGGACTAAATGTTGCTGGTTAAATACAAATTGTTCTTGTAAAATCATGCAGGATATTTAAGTGAATTGTTTTGGGTTAAGGTAGATTTATAGCTTGTGTCCATAATACATAGGTACCAGACAATTTAATTGAATATTAATTAATATAGATATTTCCTTCTTAAAGGGACAGTCTAGGACAAAATAAACTTTCATGATTCAGATAGAGCATGTAATTTTAAACAATTTTCCATTTTACTTTTATCACCAATTTTGCTTTGTTCTCTTGTTATTCTTAGTTGAAAGCTTAACCTAGGAGGTTCATATGCTAATTTCTTAGACCTTGAAGGCCACCTCTTTTCAGAATGCATTTTAACAGTTTTTCACCACTAGAGGGTGTTAGTTCATGTGTTTCATAATAGATAACACTGTGCTCGTGCACGAGAAGTTATCTGGGAGCAGGCACTGACTGGCTAAACTGCAAGTCTGTCAAAAGAACTGAAATAAAGGGGCAGTTTGCAGAGAATCACAGAGGTTAAAAGTATATTAATATAACTGTGTTGGTTATGCAAAACTGGGGAATGGGTAATAAAGGGATTATCTATCTTTTAAAACAATAAAAATTCTGGTGTAGACTGTCCCTTTAATATGGGAAGAGTCCACAGCTGCATTCCTTACTTGTGGGAAATACTGAGGCAAAGACACCCCAGCCAAAGGCTTAAATACCTCCCCCACTTCCTCATAACCTCAGTCATTCTTTGCCTTTCGTCACAGGAGGTTGGCAGAGAAGTGTCAGAAGATTTCAGAGTAGTCTCTTATGGAGAGTAGTACTCTTCGAGATGGGATTGGAGTTTAAAGTAGTCCTGTCAGCCTCTCAGTGAGAGCATGGATGAAAGTTAGAGTCCGGAGATGCAGGGAGAGTCTTTCTGCAAAACAGAATTTATGCTTACCTGATAAATTACTTTCTCCAACGGTGTGTCCGGTCCACGGCGTCATCCATTACTTGTGGGATATTCTCCTCCCCCACAGGGAAAGGCAAGGAGAGCACACAGCAAGAGCTGTCCATATAGTCCCTCCCAGGCTCCGCCCCCCCAGTCATTCGACCGACGGTTAGGAGAAAAAAAGGAGAAACTATAGGGTGCCGTGGTGACTGTAGTGTATAGAGAGAGAAATTTTTCAAACCTGATTAAAAAACCAGGGCGGGCCGTGGACCGGACACACCGTTGGAGAAAGTAATTTATCAGGTAAGCATAAATTCTGTTTTCTCCAACATTGGTGTGTCTGGTCCACGGCGTCATCCATTACTTGTGGGAACCAATACCAAATCTTTAGGACACGGATGAAGGGAGGGAGCAAATCAGGTTACCTAAACAGAAGGCACCACGGCTTGCAAAACCTTTCTCCCAAAAATAGCCTCAGAAGAAGCAAAAAGTATCAAATTTGTAGAATTTGGCAAAAGTGTGCAGAGAAGATCAAGTTGCTGCCTCACATATCTGATCAACAGAAGCCTCGTTCTTGAAGGCCCATGTGGAAGCCACAGCCCTAGTAGAGTGAGCTGCGATTCGTTCAGGAGGCTGCCGTCCGGCAGTCTCATAAGCCAATCGGATAATGCTTTTCAGCCAGAAAGAAAGAGAGGTAGCAGTAGCTTTTTGTCCTCTCCTCTTACCAGAATAAACGACAAACAAAAATGAAGTTTTGTCTGAAATCCTTTGTTGCTTCTAAATAGAACTTTAAAGCACGGACTACATCTAAATGGTGTAACAAATGTTCCTTCTTTGAAACTGGATTCGGACACAAAGAAGGGACAACTATTTCCTGGTTAATATTCTTGTTGGAAACAACTTTTGGAAGAAAACCAGGCTTGGTACGCAAAACAACCTTATCTGAATGGAACACCAGATAGGGTGGATCACACTGCAAAGCAGATAGTTCAGAAACTCTTCTAGCAGAAGAAATAGCAACCAAAAACAGAACTTTCCAAGATAGTAACTTGATATCTATGGAATGTAAGGGTTCAAATGGAACCCCTTGAAGAACTGAAAAATCTAAATTTAGACTCCAGGGAGGAGTCAAAGGTCTGTAAACAGGTTTGATTCTGACCAAAGCCTGTACAAAAGCTTGTACATCTGGCACAGCTGCCAGTCGTCTGTGTAACAAGACAGATAAAGCAGATCTCTGTCCTTTTAGAGAACTCGCTGACAATCGCTTATCCAAACCTTCTTGTTAGAAAGGAGAGGATCCTGGGAATATTAATCCATGAGAATCCCTTGGATTCACACCAACAGATATATCCTTTCCATATTTTATGGTAAATCCTTCTAGTCACAGGTTTTCTGGCTTGGACCAGAGTATCTATCACTGAATCTGAAAACCCGCGCTTGGATAAAATCAAGCGTTCAATTTCCAAGCAGTCAGCTGGAGAGAAACTAGATTTGGATGTTCGAATGGACCTTGCACTAGAAGATCCTGTCTCAAAGGTAGCTTCCATGGTGGAGCCGATGACATATTCACCAGGTCTGCATACCAAGTCCTGCGTGGCCACGCAGGAGCTATCAGAATCACTGAGGCCTTCTCCTGTTTGATCCTGGCTACAAGCCTGGGAAGGAGAGGGAACGGTGGAAATGCATAAGCTAGGTTGAACGACCAAGGCGTCACTAATGCATCCACTAGAGTCGCCTTGGGATCCCTGGATCTGGACCCGTAGCAAGGAACCTTGAAGTTCTGACGAGACGCCATCAGATCCATGTCTGGAATGTCCCATAATTGAGTAAACTGGGCAAAAACCTCCGGGTGGAGTTCCCACTCCCCCGGATGGAAAGTCTGACGACTCAGATAATCCGCCTCCCAGTTGTCTACTCCTGGGATGTGAATTGCAGATAGATGGCAGGAGTGATCCTCCGCCCATTTGATGATCTTGGATACCTCTCTCATCGCCAAGGAACTCTTTGTTCCTCCCTGATGGTTGATGTAAGCTACAGTCGTCATGTTGTCTGACTGGAATCTTATGAATCCGGCCTTCGCTAGTTGAGGCCAAGCCCGGAGAGCATTGAATATCGCTCTCAGTTCCAGGATGTTTATCGGGAGAAGAGACTCTTCCCGAGACCATAGACCCTGAGCTTTCAGGGAATCCCAGACCGCGCCCCAGCCTAATAGACTGGCGTCGGTCGTGACAATGACCCACTCTGGTCTGCGGAAACTCATTCCCTGAGACAGGTGATCCTGTGACAACCACCAACGGAGTGAGTCTCTGGTCATCTGGTCTACTTGAATCTTTGGAGACAAGTCTGTATAGTCCCCATTCCACTGCTTGAGCATGCACAGTTGTAATGGTCTTAGATGAATTTGAGCAAAAGGAACTATGTCCATTGCTGCAACCATCAACCCTACTACTACCATGCACTGAGCTATGGAAGGCTGCAGAATAGAGTGAAGAACTTGACAAGCTTTAGAAGCTTTGACTTTCTGACTTTTGTCAGGAAGATCTTCATTTTTAAAGAATCTATTATCGTTCCCAAGAAGGGAACTCTTGTCGACGGAGACAGGGAACTCTTTTCTACGTTCACCTTCCACCCGTGAGATATGAGAAAGGCTAGAACAATGTCTGTATGAGCCTTTGCTTTGGAAAGAGACGACGTTTGGATTAGAATGTCGTCCAGATAAGGTGCCACTGCAATACCCCTTGGTCTTAGAACCTCTAGAAGGGACCCTAGCACCTTGTGAAAATCCTTGGATGATCTTTGTGGATAGGAATATGTAGATACGCATCCTTTAAATCCACGGTAGTCATAAATTGACCCTCCTGGATTGTAGATAAAATTGTTTGAATGGTTTCCATTTGAACAATGGAACTCTGAGAAATCTGTTTAGAATTTTTAAATCCAGAATTGGTCTGAAAATTCCCTCTTTTTTTGGGAACTACAAACAGATTTGAGTAAAACCCCCGACCTTGTTCCACAGTTGGAACTGGGTGTATCACTCCCATCTTTAACAGGTCTTCTACACAATGTAAGAATGCCTGTCTCTTTATTTGGTTTGAAGATAAGTTAGACATGTGGAACCTTCCCCTTGAGGGTAGTTCCTTGAACTCCAGAAGAAAACCCTGAGAGACTATTTCTAGTGTCCAGGGATCCTGAACATCTCTTGCCTAAGCCTGAGCAAAGAGAGAGCGTCTGCCCCCTACTAGATCCGGTCCCGGATCGGGGGCTACCCCTTCATGCTGTTTTGGTAGCAGCAGCAGGCTTCTTGGCCTGTTTACCCTTGTTCCAGCCTTGCATTTATTTCCAAGCTGGTTTAGTCTGGGAAGCGTTACCCTCTTGTCTAGAGGCTGCCGAGTTGGAAGCCGGTCCGTTCCTGAAATTGCGAATGGAACGAAAATTGGACTTATTCTTAGCCTTGAAAGGTTTATCTTGTGGGAGGGCATGGCCCTTTCCCTCAGTGATGTCTGAAATAATCTCTTTCAATTCTGGCCCAAAAAGGGTCTTACCTTTGAAAGGGGTATTAAGCAATTTTGTCTTGGAAGATACATCCCCCGACCAAGACTTTAGCCAGAGCGCTCTACGCGCCCCAATTGTAAACCCTGAATTTTTCGCCGCTAACCTCACTAACTGCAAAGCGGTGTCTAAAATAAAGGAATTAGCTAACTTAAGTGTGTGAATTCTGTCCATGACTTCCTCATACGGAGTCTCCCTACTGAGCGACTTTTCCAGTTCCTCGAACCAGAACCACGCCGCTGTAGTGACAGGAATAATGCACAAAATAGGTTAAAGGAGGTAACCTTGCTGTACAAAAATCTTTTTAAGCAAACCCTCCAATTTTTTATCCATAGGATCTTTGAAAGCACAATTGTCCTCAATAGGAATGGTCGTGCGCTTGGCTAGAGTAGAAACCGCCCCCTCGACCTTAGGGACTGTTTGCCATGTGTCCTTCCTGGGGTCGACCATAGGGAACAATTTCTTAAATATAGGAGGAGGGACAAAAGGTATGCCTGGCTTCTCCCACTCCTTATTCACTATGTCCGCCACCCGTTTAGGTATCGGAAAAGCATCAGGGTGCACCGGGACCTCAAGGAACTTGTCCATCTTGCACAATTTTTCTGGGTTGACCAGATTGTCACAATCATCCAGAGTAGATAGCACCTCCTTAAGTAATGCGCGGAGATGCTCTAATTTTGATTTAAATGTCACAACATCAGGTTCTGCCTGCTGAGAAATTCTTCCTGTATCAGAAATTTCCCCATCTGACAAACCCTCCCTCACTGCCACTTCAGATTGGTGTGAGGGTATGACAGAAAAATTATCATCAGCGCCCTCCTGCTCTACAGTGTTTAAAACAGAGCAATCGCGCTTTCTCTGAAATGCTGGCATTTTGGATAAAATATTAGCTATGGAGTTATCCATTACTGCCGTCAATTGCTGCATAGTAACAAGCATTGGCGCGCTAGAAGTACTAGGGGTCGCCTGCGCGGGCATAACTGGTATAGACACAGAAGGAGATGATGTAGGACTATGTCTACTTCCTTCATCTGAGGAATCATCCTGGGCAACTTTACAATTTGTGACAGTACTGTCCTTACTTTGTTTGGACGCTATGGCACAATTATCACACATATTTGAAGGGGGAACCACATTGGCTACCATACATACAGAACATGATCTATCTGAAGGTACAGACATGTTAAACAGGCTTAAACTGGTTAATAAAGCACAAAAACCGTTTTAAAACAAAACCGTTACTGTCTCTTTAAATGTTAAACAGGGCACACTTTATTACTGAATATGTGAAAAACTATGAAGGAATTATCCAATCTTTACCAAATTTTCACCACAGTGTCTTAATGCATTCAAAGTATTGCACCCCAATTTTCAAGCTGTTAACCCTTAAAATGTGGAAACCGGAGCCGTTTTTAATTTTAACCCCCTTACAGTCCCAGCTACAGCCTTTGCTGCGACTTCACCAATCCCAGGGGGGTATATGATATCAAATGAAGCCTTCTAGGAACGTTTTTAGTGGATTCCAGACCCACACACATGCAGCTGCATGTACTGTACTCAAAAGTAACTGCACAGTAATGGCGTGAAAATGAGGCTCTGCCTACTACAGAGAAAGGCCCTTCCTGACTGGGAAGGTGTCTTAACAAGTGCCTGGTGCTAAAAAAACGTTCCCCAATGTTATAAAAGTGTGAAATTCAACTTCAAACTGCATATAATACTTAAATAAAGCAATCGATTTAGCCCTTAAGAGGGTCTACCAGTGTATAGCCCATAATAAGCCCTTTATTCTGTTTGAGACTAAGAAAATGGCTTACCAATCCCCATGAGGGAAAATGACAGCCTTCCAGCATTACACAGTCTTGTTAGAAAAATGGCTAGTCATACCTTGAGCAGAAAAGTCTGCAAACTGTTCCCCCCAACTGAAGTTCTCTCATCTCAACAGTCCTGTGTGGGAACAGCAACTGATTTTAGTTACTGTCTGCTAAAATCATAATCCTCTTTTAAACAGAACTCTTCATCTCTTTCTGTTTCAGAGTAAATAGTACATACCAGCACTATTTTAAAATAACAAACTCTTGATAGAAGAATAAAAAACTACAACTAAACACCACAAACTCCTCACCATCCCCGAGGAGATGCTACTTGTTCAGAGCGGCAAGGAGAATGACTGGGGGGGCGGAGCCTGGGAGGGACTATATGGACAGCTCTTGCTGTGTGCTCTCCTTGCCTTTCCCTGTGGGGGAGGAGAATATCCCACAAGTAATGGATGACGCCGTGGACCGGACACACCAATGTTGGAGAAAACTAATTTTTTGTTCATTGGATCTAGAAAAGCACAACTGTCCTCGACAGGGATAGTTGTACGCTTCGCTAGAGTAGAGACTGCTCCCTCCACCTTAGGGACCGTTTGCCACAAGTCCCGTGTAGCGGCATCTATGGGAAACATCTTTTTAAAAACAGGAGGGGGAGAGAATGGTACACCTGGTCTATCCCATTCCTTAGTAATAATTTCTGAAAACCTCTTAGGGATTGGAAAAACATCAGTGTAAACAGGCACTGCGAAGTATTTATCCAATTTACACAATTTCTCTGGGACTACAATGGCGTCACAGTCATCCAGAGTTGCTAAAACCTCCCTGAGCAACATGCGGAGGTGTTCAAGCTTAAATTTAAATGTAGACATATCAGAATCAGGTTGAAGTGTCTTCCCTGAGTCAGAAAAATCACCACATCTCTCTAGCTACTTCTTTTGTCGAGAGCTGCAAGAGAATGACTGGAGGTGGCAGTTAGGGGAGGAGCTATATAGACAGCTCTGCTGTGGGTGATCCTCTTGCAGCTTCCTGTTGGGAAGGAGAATATCCCACAAGTAATGGATGAATCCGTGGACAGGATACACCTTACAAGAGAAAATAGCTTAGATTCCATTTTTCAAATAAAGATAGAAAGTGAACAAAGAAAAATTGATAATAGGAATAAATTAGAAAGTTGCTTAAAATTGCATGCTCTATCTGAATCACAAAAGAACAAATTTGGGTTCAGTGTCCCTTTAAATAATTGCCTTAGACTCGTAATATATTAACAGAAAAATTTTCATTATTGAAAGTATAATATTATTGCAATCTACATTCATGATTTATTTTGCTGCTCTTCGCAGTAAAATACATCTGAAAATTGTGCTTGATTCACTTTCTCCCCTGGAGGCTTGGGTTAATACTGTTATCTATTTTTTTTGTGAACTAGTGCTTGCCTACTCCTCTCCTTCACATTCTCTCTCTATCAGTTTGCATCAACAATCATGATAGGAAAACATTGTTTTCTAATAGCATACTAGGTAGTTTAGGTGTGAATATTATTGTGTACATTTGAATGTGTATTTATATTTAGCAATGATGGAGATTGGAAATGAATATATGTCTGTTTAAATACCAGTTTAATAAATTATTAATTAACTAAGCGGAATCTGTGCAAAACCATCTTAAAAGGGACAAGAAACCCAAACATTTTCTTTCATGATTTGGGTAGAATATACAATTTTAAACATCTTTTTAACTTACTTCTGTTGACAAATTTGCATTATTATCCTGTTATCCTTTGCTGAAGGAGCAGCATTGCACTACTGGAAGCTAGCTGAACACATCTAGTTAGCCAATCACAAGAGATAAATGTGTGCAGGAACCAATCAGCTCCAACTAGTGTAGAATACGTGTATATTCATTTTCAACAAGAATACCAAGAGAACGAAGCACATTTCAAAATAGAAGTGACAAAATAAAGCAACATTTTCCACTGCAAATTATTTGCAGATATAAAAGCATAATGCATCTTACAATATGTGTTTAATGTCGTCCCTTTAACATTGCACACAGCCATTGTTTGCACACTTTAGATGTCCCCAATTATCTTCAGCAGGTAAGATAAGGTAAACCTTGGTTTCAACATGGCAGCAGCCATTACTTTTTAGAAACTAAAGCTTTTCTATTTGTTCAGCATTTAAAAATACACATATAAATAGTCTTAGGCTAATCTGTGATTTAAATACATCATTATATCTAGCATTTATTCACTGTTTAATGTCCTTTTAAAATAAATAAATCAGCAAAATTTTATTAAAAAAAGTAATAAAACATTTTAAAAAAAAAACTTGCTTTATACACTAAGATGTATTTCAAGAAAGGTTCAAGTTTTATCTTCCTAAATTTAGTTTTACCTTCCTAAATTAAGTATAATTGAAATTCTGCAATATGTCTTGTCTTTTTTACTGTTTTAACTATATTATATAAAAAAAACAGGTTTTCTTACTCTTCATGACGCAAGTCATTGATTGTACGGTCCAATGAAATCATGTCACTGGCGACCATGTTAAATCCAAATTCTTTAATGCTGGCTTGAATTGATTCTTTGTAGTCGTCTCCCAAATCAAAAGGCTTTCCTCCCTCTCCTGGGCCATCCACCACTCCTTGAGGCTCTGGCTCTTTAGATTCAAAGTTCCCCAAGACTCCTGCACGAAGCACGGGATCAGAGCAGATATGTTTTTGAGGCTTGAAAGTGAGATATTGTTTCTGCATGATATCCTGCTGATTATTAGCCTTCCCTTCAAAATAATTTTTTGGTTTACTTTTTCTTCTAATAGAATCAAGGTCAACCTCCTTTCCCTCAACATGAGGCCAAGGTACGACTGGCTCTAAATTGTTCTTGGGAGCTATATTGTTCTCTGCTTTCCCCAGCTGAGGAAGGTTTGCGTTTTCATTCTGTAAGCAAAGCAAAATATTTCAGAAATGTATTATTTACCTGGCCAGTTACTGTGCCAATAAATGTGAAAAGTATCACAGTGTGCTATGTAATAGCCATGTATGGTCAATTACTAAAAGAAAACAAAGAATCATTACCACTTATCAATTAAATGCAAGTAGCTGTAATAAAATAAATATTTTAAGAAAGAAAATGTAATTTTTTTGTAACAATTTGCCAATTACATGGAAAAAACGTTTATAGTAAAACATAATATAGTTTTGTAAATTTTTTATGTAAATAGGACATAAAGTGCAAACGTCTGTAGTCTCATGCACCCATGCCGGCAGTGATCTGTATCTCAAGTAATATATATACTATAATCTTCAGCATTTATAGAAGAGAATAAAAAAAAACAGATTTCAGAGGGAAACTAACCAAAAAAAAGCAAAATAAATAATAAATGTATGTTGCATTTTTTACATTGTGTTTATTTAAATATTAATATTGCGTGGGGGGGGTGAGAATACAGGGACATTAACATGCAGAAAGAAAATGCATTATTTGCCGTCAATAGTGCAATAACATGCTCCAACTGCGTTTAAGGTAAAACATTAGAGCTCCCAGGTTACGATGGTATTACAAGATGAAAATAAAAAATTATTACGAGAGCAAAAGGTCTAGGTGCGCTAACTTCAAGACTTCAGATACCATGACTGCGCTAAATCCTTCTCCCTATAGACTTCTTTGGGGCATTCTAAAGAAAACCTTTTACATTTATTGTTTGCATGCTAACCTGAAAATGCCCTAGGTCCAATTGTGATAAAGCAGAAGGTGCATAAGGAATACTTCACATTCACATTTGTTTTTCACTCATGTATACACACCCTTTTTAACCCTTTTAAAACTTTTTTATCAATATAGATGTTTTGTTTTTTTAATTAAAAATGTGAATATATGAGTGTAATACTTTTTTTTTTTTTTTAACCCTTACACTTTACTTCAGGTCTCAAGTCGCACTAATTCTACTATTTGGACTTGAGCACAACCAATAACTTTCAATTTGTAATATCAGCAATATTTAGTGCAGCTGCGATATCCATTGAAAGTAATAGGCACCCTAGAGCGATGTTAGATGCACTAAACCTTCTCTGGTAAAATAGATTTACCATAGACTTGTAATATTAATTTGCGTGCTAAGTTTAGCGAGGTCCAGCGATAGTGCTATTGCATCCTGCGTTAGTATTAGTTTGTCACTTGTAATCTGGGCCTGTGTGTTTAACCCCTGCAAGGGGATAATGTCATCTCATGCATTGGGATTTAGCTGCATATAGGACGCTTTTCGAAGGCTTTCACAATCCTGCCTTCTTCATCTGATGAAGAAGGCAGTATCGTGAAAGCCTTCGAAAAGCGTCAGGTGACAGATTATTCAAAGGATAACATTTTTATTTCACATACTTTTATCGGACACTTTGGTACAACTGCATTGCTAATAGGCAAACTCTTACACTGGAACCTCTGGACATCCAAAGCTACATGGGATTCCCCATTTTGAGCTGTATATCATCTTTGCAATAATGCATTGTTTACTGAGGTTCCTAAATGTGAGCAGGGCCGCCATCAGGGGGTGACAGGGGTGACTCCTGTCAGGGGCCCAATGAGCCAGGGGGGCCCCATGAGGCAAGAACTAAAAAAAAAAAAAAAAAAAAAAAAAAAAAAATTTTTTTTTTTTTTTTTTTTTTTTTATAAATTTTGGCAGCCACCAGTGGGTATTACAGCAGAGTGCTAATTGAGCATGGGAAATTTTATTGCAAGGAGTAAAGTATTAGCATTTGAGAGGATTTCTTAGTGTGCACTAAACCACTGTGCTCAGTGTGAGACAGACTTGGCACTTTGTACAGTGTGTGCGTGAGTCAGACGGCAGATCACTTTCATTTGAAGAGGAGGTAGGACTTACTTAGCAAATGTTTTTTATTTCTTTGTGCAATTTTGGATTGTAACTTCAGTGTGGTAGTAGTTGTATGGTGGGGCTAGAGGTCCATAAAAACACATTTTTTTAGCAGCAGTGTATTTATGATTATTTGACAATGCTGTAGAAATTCTATATTTAAAACCATGCAGAAATGTTTCCTCCTCAATACACAAATGGTAGATGCCCTTTTGGCAAATATGCATTTTATATATATATATATATA